>NW_010325011.1:0-1642 GCF_000700745.2 Antrostomus carolinensis | reverse complement strand
CAAAACCTTGCCACGCAAACCCAATACAATCGTTTAATAATAGATTAATTAATTAATTAATTAATTAAACATATTTTTGAGAATATCCCGTCACATTTTATATCGAGAAATCCGACACGAGCGATAACGCGACCTCGGAAAGAGAATGGAATTATTTTTGGAGAAGGAATCGAACGCCGGCGACTGAACCGTGAGTTTTGCTGTCATTTGTTTTCTCCTGCAGCCCGTTATGCAAAAACAGAAATTTTACCCGTTACCTACGTCCCAAATATCGAATATTTTAGCAAATTCGCTCCGACTACTCATCACTTTTAAGAAGGAACCGTCCTTAAGCACTGATTAATTAGCAGTAATTATATATTTAGGACGCTGATTTTGAGCATGCGCCAAAAAAACCCCAAAAATCATCCCTCCGAGATGCTCGCGCCTCAAAATTTGCGACCGGTGCAACCCCCAAAATTTTGGGGAATCTTTGAGCGAAGAGGATTTAACTTCAGGGGAGGTTTTCCGACCAGCCATGCTCCAGTTTGGGATGAAGATGTGGAATAAGGTGTTTGATGGAAGGTTTGGTGGGCTTGGGTATCTTCCAGTTGGGTTCCACCACTACCAAACATCCCCGATCTGACAAGATCAGGGAGCTTGAGGTTGGTGGGATGAGATCCAACCACAAAAGATCATCCAAGGGTGACCTGTGACAGCAGAAAGATGGGTTTTTGGGGGGAAAAAATCCAGGAATGAGTAAATGAGAGTTAAGTTACCACTGAAAAAATACAGCAGGACCTCATGGCTGGATGTGGAAGTGGAGTCAACTCAACAGGGAAATCAGGCGCCATATTTTTTAACCATGGATAATAATTAATCTCTGGAGAAGAAATGGGTTTTGTGTTTGTGGAGGGAAAATCCAGGCCTGGCTGCTTTTCCTGGAGGATGAAGGTGAATTTCTGAAACCAATGGAGGAATCGCTTTGGTGATCAGCAACAGAATTTGGGGAAGAAGAATGAGATCCTTGAGGAGCAAACGTGGGATGGTCAAGGAATGAACTTGAGATCCTTGAGGAGCAAACATGGGATGGTCAAGGAATGAATTTGAGATCCTTGAGGAGCAAATGTGGGATGGTCGAGAAATGAACTTGGGATTCTTGAGGAGCAAACATGGGATGATTGAGGAGCAAACTTGGAAGTTTGAGGAGCCAACATGGGATGCTTGAGGAACGAACTTGGGATGTTTGAGGAATGAACTTGGGCTGCTTGAGGAGCAAACATGGGATGCTTGAGGAGCAAATGTGGGCTGCTTGAGGAATGAACATGAGATGCTTGAGGAGCAAACGTGCTCAAGGAACAAACATGGGATGCTCAAGAAATGAATGTGGGATGTTGAAGGAGTGAACATGGGATGCTTGAGGAGCAAACTTGGGATGCTCAAGGAGCCAACATGGAATGCTCGAGGAATGAACTTGAGATGTTTGAGGAGCAAACATGGGATCCTGGAGGAATGCCCATGGGATGGTTGAGGAGCGAACATGAGACCCTCGCTGGTGCTGGCGCTGTGGGCAAATGTGTTTGTTGGGGCAGATGTACTTGGGGGGGCAAATGCTACTGGGGAGGAGATGTGCTGGGGGGCAAGTGTGTTCAGAGGGCAAATG
>NW_010325010.1:0-1192 GCF_000700745.2 Antrostomus carolinensis | reverse complement strand
TAATAAATCATAGTGCAGCTCTGAAATCAGTCAGCCTGCCTTTCTTCAGGTCCACCCGTCTGAAGCAAGAAGGGGAAACTTCGGTGGTTAAAAAAACCCCACCAATCAACCAAGCAAAGGACAAAAAAAACACCACAGAGTAAAGAATTTGCCCAGAAAACAAAGAAAATTAGTCAAAGGGGAAAAAAAAATTCACAAAGATTTTCTCGCTAAAGTAACATAATCCACTAGAGAGAAATTCAAAAGACACAAGATACTTCTTGTGAAAATTTTAACACTTGTTCATTCTTCTGAGCAGACTGGCCCAACTTCATTCCTCTTTTGGTGAGCAGCAAAACCCTAAAAACTGTCAGATTATCTCGAGTTCATCATTCCTCCTGAGCTGTTGTCTTGGTGTGAAATCAGGACATTAAAGCCCGTGACTCATCGAGCAAGAAGGCAGATGGAGAAGGTTGTTTTAAAAGGTGAAAGTTTGCATCTTCTTAACTCCAAGGAGTGATGATTCAGCTGTCCTTGCAATCAGGAATTAAACATAAAACCTTGCAGGACTGAGCCCACAGAAAACCAAAGCATTTTTGCTATTTGAATACCAATTTCAACGTCTTTCCAGCGTGTAACGGAATAACAGCTCAAACCACAGCAGACCATTAAGAGGCAGCACAGACAACGAACCATCTTCATGAGATAATTATCATCTTCTGGATCCCAGCAGAGAAAAGAACAAACAATTTAGACAGGAGATTGCAAAGCACTTAGCAGAGCACTGTGGTTAACAGCCAGCCCTGCTTCCATAGGACTGACAAAAAATAATAGTCATAAAACAAGTTGGAAAGTCAACTTCTCTGTCCTGCCAGGAATTATCACAGAAGCAGGAGGGACGTGTCTGTGATAAACCATCAAAACAGCACTGGTAGCCAGTGCTGCACAGGTTTAATTAACTAATGGATTTATTTGAAACTGTCAGCTGGAGAGATGGAAAAATAATCAGTTTTAAGTGTTAATGGTTAACTGAGAACTCAGGGCTTCAGCTTTACACTCTTGTGATAAAGCACAGCAGCAGTTTATTTTTATTCAGCTTAATGTAAAGGGCATTAACCTCAGCAGATGGCAACAGCGAGTGTTTGCATTGCAGTGGTCAGAGGCAGCTATTTCTGGACCCTAGAGAAGAAGGGGGGAAGACAGAGAGAGAGAG
>NW_010325009.1:0-14313 GCF_000700745.2 Antrostomus carolinensis | reverse complement strand
TGAGATGTGTGCACACGTGTGAGATGTGTGCATGCGTGTAGGTCGCCTGACTGCAAAGCCACCATCTCTCCGGACAGTTACAGTCGTAGGAATAATTATCTGATGGTTCTGCAGGTGATGATTTTTTATTGCCTGATTTATGAGAAGGTGCAGGCTGAGGGGATGGGAGCACGCTCTCAGTTCTTGTCTGTAGATTGATTTTTGGATGCTCACGTTCAACACCAGGCACCTGTATTCCCTCCCTTCTGTCTTAGGCACAGAGATGTTCTGTACGTGTGGGGTTTAACTGGTTCTCTTTCTACCTTCAGCCCTGTTAACTAAACGATTGTGACTTTTCCTGACACTACAGCAGCGGGCAGTCTGACCAACTACAAACTTGGTCGCTCATTTGCCTCCCATCCCTTGAGGTCCGTGTTTGTGAAGTGCAAAAAGAAGAGAGACTCTAAAAGGTTCATCAGCAGGGAATTGCTGATGTGCTGTGGAGAGGACCCGGAAGTGGACTGTCTCTTCAGAGCTCCCAGGCAGTGAGCGATCACACGGGCTCTTGGGAGGTTCATGCATTACGTGCTGTGCACAAGCAAAATCTAGAGCCGATGGGGGTACTGAAGCCTTCAGGGCTTCATGACACGACCCTAGCACCTGGCTGTCAGCAAACCAGGCAGTTGCTCGGGAAAATCAATTTACAGGGCCAAGGACAAGCATCCCCATCCATCTGGGGAGCAAAGGCACAGTTTTGGCCCCAGGAACACGGGCAGTCTGGAGTGGATTGTTCCTGTGTGTAGATAAATAACCATCTTGTTCCTCCATTCCTTTTTTTTTCAGCTGTGTAGCTTCTGTGCGTTCCCCTCCTTGTTTTTCCTCAGCCGTGTCTGCGTCCAGATCTCCAGTTGGTTATTCCAGGGTCTTTATTTCTGTCTGTCTCAGCCCTGAAACTGCCCTGGAAGGCTCTTAAGTGCTTTTGTTGCTGCAGTTGATGGGAGCAAAGCCTTCCAGGCTGCATTAGTGCTGCTTCAGGCTGGCAGGCAACAGATGGAAAATAAACTAGTTCAGGAGCTCTGGGGATGGTAATGGTGCTGCAGGCAATAGAGAATAAACACGATTAAACAGCAGAATACAGAGTATTTATCCTTGCAGCTTTAGGCTTTCACGGGGGTGGCAGGGGAAGCTGCCCCAAATGATGGGTCACAGAGGATGTGCTGCAGGCTGGCTGGCAGTGAGGTGGCTTCTCTGACTTGCTGTATGTGTCTCTCTTCTTCTCACACCAACCTGGAGCTCTCTTGTTCCACCTACAAGTTGTCCCTTTCCCTTCAGTGCTGTGGAGTGGAAATTACTAGAAGCATCTAGAGCCTTTTGGGGGCTGCTCCAAGGGAGACATTGCGTTTCAGTGGCGTTCCCACTGGATGATCTCCATGTGGGCTTTGCAAAGAGAGAAAAACCAAGGCACAAGGTGGCTGGGATCTTACAGAAGTTTCTGGAGAAAACCAGGGGGTTTGTGGCTCCCGAATGAGTGGGCAGCATTCCCTGCGGAGCAAGGGGCTGAAATGCTCCATCCAGTCCCAAGGCTGGAGGATTGGAGGGGAACCTGAGGAGAGCAGGGTGGTTGTGTGTGGTAAAGCTGGCTTGGATCTCAGCACGGGTGTACGTTCAGTTGCTTTCTGCAGAGTTACAAGGGCTCAGTTAATTTCCTTTGTGTTTTTGTAATTGGATAGTCATGTATTTACTGCCTCTGTTTCACTGCGCATCAGTTAATTACAGAAATCACCATCTCCAGGTGCTCTGAATATCTGCAGGTTTAGGAATAACTACCTGGAAAAAAGTTGGAAATTTGTCTGACAAAAGACTTTGAGGCCGACTCTGAGCAAATGATTCGGTCTGAATTACTCAGGCAGATGTAGTTTTAATATGCTCATGCCAATAGTTCCTGGACACCGATCCCTATTGTAAATAGCACAAAATCCTGCCAAGGGGTGTTAATCTTTCCATTTGATGGCTGTGTTTGTGTGCTGGAAAGAATGCAAATTAACTCTGAAGCTGAGAGGGGACAGAGTGAATTTCTGTAAGAGATTGGAATGAAATCTCACTTACCTCTTCTTCCCAAACTAGGAGCTGGCACTGAAGTCTTTGGGAAGGGAGGGGCTGTTTCTCTTTTCTTCTCTGGACACAAACAACGATCTGTACCTCAGTCCAGAGGAGTTCAAGCCGATAGCTGAGAAGCTGACAGGTAGGTGTCTGTCTGTCTTGCAGAGCTTGCTCTGCACAAACCAAGTAAAAGCCAAAGATAATACACTCAGCAGTTTTTTATTCATGTCTCATTTTTTTTCTGGGTGCTGTTTTGGTTCTTATTTACATGAAGAAAGGCTGCTAAGCTTTGACATGTTTTTGAAAAGGCTTAAGCACTACACATCACTTTCACAAAGTAGAGTTTTTCTGAGACCAAAGATCCCATTGCTAGACTAGGAAAGTACATAAGTTACTTTGTCTAGAGCTTAGAGGGGATTTGGGATGGGTGAATGCAACAAATACAGCTCAGCCCAAGCTAAGGCCAGAACTATTAGTGAGCCTCAGCGCTTCATTCGTATGCTCCTCTGGCTGTATCCATCTCTCTCGGATAGCAATTGTGAGAGATTGTGTTTGGAGACTGTATCAGCGTGTGGCAAATGTCTCTTGGTGGTGCCAAGCAGGGAGTGTGGTGATGATAATGTACAGGAGAGCTTACAGCACAGTCAAAATACAGACAGTTGTTTGCTCGGGCTGTAATGAATTGGCTAAAGCATGTGTTCTGATCCCACTGAGGTGGAGTGAGACTGCTTAACTGAGCCGTGGGGTTTAGAGAGTTGTCTGCTAAAAGGAGGGCTGCCCTTTAATTCATGCAGCCAAAGCTGGTCTCTGGGGTGGGTCTGAGTTCTGCTGCTTCCTACAGTGTAGGGACAGCTGGGAAACTCCCAGTGCTCCTGGATTTGCCAGGATAAATGTGTAATCACTTCACAATTGCTTAAAAGGGGAGGGAGGGGAAACAGCTGCTTCAATTCCTGTTGCTTTGTCTAGGGGTTGCTCCCATCTCAGAATTTGAAGAGGAGGAGACGCCTGATCCAAGCGGGGAGACGTTGGCCATTGTGGCTAAATTCCAGCCTCTGGTCATGGAAACCATGACGAAGAGCAAAGACGGTTTCTTGGGAGTAGGTATCACAGGGGATGTGCATGGCCAGGAATTCTGGTATAAACACGTCCTATGAGCTGGTGGCATCACCAGGAACAAGTGCTAGCATGTTGGCAGGGGGAGGTGGTCTTGCTCAAGCCCGTGGGATTTGCTGTGACGAGCAAGCTCACAGCTTTCTGCGGCGTTTCATTGTTTTCAGTGCACTCAGCAGCTTTGTGTCCCAATTAATACGCCCTTCCTGGGAAGCTTGAAGCAAACATTCGAGATGGCTCTCCTGGAGCTAAGTCCAAAAGCAGTGATATCTTCCCCTCTCTCCCATTTCCTATTACTCACATAATTGAAAGTTGACAGAACTATTTGGTGGTGTTTAGGGTGGTAGGATGAATTCAAAACATGATGGATTTTTTCCCCCTTCTCCAAAGCCCACTTACATCCATCAGCATCTCTGCACATTTGAAGAGTCTGGTCTGGGCTCTGATAGTGTCTTTTGTTCACAGATTTCTCACGTCGCTCTGTCTGGGCTGAGGAATTGGACTGCCCCAGCAGCCCCTATGAGCATGATGCTTGCCAGACAGTTTAAAGCCTTTCTTCCTCCAAAAAATAAACTGGATCTTGGGGATCCGTGGTGGATAATTCCTAGTGAATTAAACATCTTCACTGGGTATCTTTCCAACAACAGATTTTACCCTCCACCTCCCAAGGGCAAAGAGGTAAGATATGAAACTCAGTTTCTTCACACCTGCGAGGTAATTTGTGTAAATGTTCTGCCTTATAGCCCGGATGAACCACAGGAGTCCCCAGAGCGGACAAGGCTGTTGCATTATGTCTCCCTGGACTTTCTAAGGGAGCAAAGATGCAGTGAACAGCCAGGAGCAGAGTCTTCTAGACTGGAGGTAAAACAGAGCAGGCAAAAGCTCTAGGTGTGTGTCATGGCCAGATGAGGCTGACTCAGGTCGCTTCATCTTGCTTCCTTTAAGTGTTTGGGATCGTCTTTCCCAGACAGGGAAGGGGAGAGGGTTATTCAGAAAGCACTTGTATGAAGTGATTGTGCCTTGTGGAATAATTTGGGCCTACAAGAAAGCTGGGGAGGGACTTTTTGTAAGGGCAGTTAATGATAGAACAAGGGAAAATGGGTTTAAACTGGGAGAGGGGAGGTTTAGATTAGATATTAAGGAGAAATTCTTCACTGTGAGGGTGGTCAGACACTGGCCCAGGTTGCCCAGAGAAGCTGTGGCTGCTCCTCCCTGGAAGTGTTTGCAGCCAGGTTGGATGAGGCTTTGAGCAACGTGGTCTAGTGGAAGGTGTCCCTGCTGCTGGCAGGGGGGTTGGGACTGGATGAGCTTTCAGGTCCCTTCCAACCCAGCCCAGTCTAAAGTTCTATGATTTCCAAGTGCCACCCCAAAGGTGAGTGTTTCATTGACAAGTGATGTGTGTACATCGTGTGTAAAGCCGGGTGTGTGTATTGCTGTCCCCCGAGGTGCCCGGGTGGGTGCCAGTGATCACATATAGATGGACCTTCGCAGCCTGGTGTGTTTATTGATTGCACACCCGCTCCTTCAAAGTTTTAACTACTATTGATGGAGACACCATCATAGATCAGTTTACTGTACACAGACATTCAACCAACTGGGATGATGGAAACTTGCAAACAATAGGAATAGCATCAAAAACATGGAAGATGGATTAATTTTTAACAGCAGTCTCTTGCTTTATCTCCTTGTTTTGTGATTAGGTAGTTCTCTGAGCTAATTTTTAAGTCTTAGCAGTTCTCTTGCCTTCCTGCTCTGGTGGGGAGTTACTTTGGAGCTGCAGCTGACCTGCAGTGGAGGAACTGTTCTCATTTTTGCTCTCTTACACTAGATCATAATCCACAAGCTTTTGAGCATGTTCCACCCACGCCCCTTTGTCAAAACCCGCTTTGCTCCCCAGGGAGCTGTGGCCTGCATCCAAGCCATCAGCACCTTCTACTACACCATAGCGTTCCGGTAAGGCCCTGGGTCTGGGGTGTTAGGGGAGGGCTTGGGGGCACGTTTGCATTTGTTCCCAATCTCAGGGGAGTGGGGAAGGCTGCAGTGAGCCTGTGGCAGAGAGTGTGCGTGTCATTGCCTGTGCAGTTGCGTTCCCAAGCATGATCAGATGTGTCCTGGCTGGGAGGGAGGCCAAGCAGTTCCAGGAAGAGGGTGGTTCACAGCCAGCTCTTGCCAGCTCTTGCCTGTGTGTGATGCTTTGCTGACGCCTGGGACCCCTGCTCCCAGCGTCACTGAGTCCCTGCTGAGGCAGGGACTGTTGCCCACATGCAGGACAGCAGCCATTCTCCATCACCCTTGGTTTGGAGCTATCTCTGGCCAAAAGGGGAGAGTCTGATTAGGCAGAAATGTGTTATATTTTGGTTAATCGAGGGGTAGAGTGCCTTTCCAAGGGGGAGAGTCTGGGCAATTGTTCCCTTGTTTTACTGGGGGTGTTACTTGCAAATTTGATTTGTCTGATCAAGCTGAAAGGGTGGCTCAGTGGGCTTTAGTCTGTTCCTGTGTTTCAAGGAATGATAATGTAATTCATCCTTCCTGGATGGTCACTTACTGCCCAGTTCCAAAAGGCATCAATATTGGAGATGACCCTGACCCAGGAGATCTGCTCCAGCCTTTTACCCTCTTCATTGTGTGACATGAAAAGCTTTTTGAACTGAACCTCTCTGCCCCAGTTTAGCTTCATCATTTCTGATGCCTGGAGATAACTTCTCCCAGCTGTCATCTGCAATGCATGATCCATTCTCTCCTCCTGGCACTGCAGCTGACACTCCTTTCTCATTTCAGAATCCACGCTGAGTTCCAGCTGAATGAGCCACCAGACTTCCCCTTCTGGTTTTCCCCAGGCCAGTTCACAGGTCACATCATCCTCTCCAAGGATTCTTCCCATGTCCGAGAGTTTAAGCTCTATGTCCCTAACAACAGGTACAACAGGTTTCTCTCTCTTCCTGGGTGCTGAACAGACCTGAGGAGTGTTAGAAATGGTTCCCAGTGGAGCCCAGGGGCTCTGGGATCCTGTCCTGTGCGGGGCTGGGAGCTGTTTGTGGGGGGATGCTGCTGGGCTCTTTTTTTGTGAAGGTAAGAGTGCGGTGACAGGCCTGTCCCTTGCGGTACGTGGGCATCCTGGCCCCTGCAGGGAAGGCAGATCTGCAGGCTGAGCTTCGGGCAGGCTGGCTCTGCTGTTTATCTGTTTTCCCCACACGTCCTTCTCTGCCAGCGGTCATCACGGTCATCGTGTCCTCAATTCTCTAGATAAACTGGTTCTGGTGCAGTTTTTCAGGAATAGCTCTGTTTACCAACAGGTCTGGGGGTGCATCTGTCTTGGAAGAGACAGAGAAGGGCAAGGGCAGAGGAGGGACAGGGGAGAAGCAGGGCAGAGGTTGCTGGGGACATTGCAGATGTCAGATACCTGTTGCAAGCTGCAGAAGGCTCCTCAAGTGTCTGTGATTGATGAACTCATGCTTTTCAGCCAAGTGCCTGGACAGTCTGAGTGAACTGAGCTCTGCAGTTGCCTATAAAACTGGAAAATGCATCTCTACTAGTCGCTGAGGATCCCTCACCCATTTCAGGGTCTGATTCACTCACCAGTAACTGTCCCTTGGTTCTTAGGTGGGGTGTGGAGAGGCAGCCCCTGGCAATCCCAGTGCCTGGCTCAAAGCCCTGAAGTTCAGCAAACCCTGATGTTCTTGCTTCAACACATTTTTATGCTTGGTGTTTCACAGGTTAAGGTTTTGTGTGCATAGCTTCACACGAGCTCATTCCTGTTCTGTGGCAAACAGCTGGAAGCGTTTCAGGGGAAAGAAGCTTCAAATCTCTTTGCCCATGACGGCTGGAGTGAAAATTCTATTATAACATTACCCCGGCAACTCAATCCCTGTGACTCTGTCAGCACATTTGTTACAGCAAGCAGGCACTTACAGCTCTGCCAGCAACTCCTTACAAAAGCCTTTTGCTTCCAAAAAACACTTTTAAAATTTTTTTTTGCAGGATCAGAATGTGCAAGTGCTGGGGAGGAAGAGGGAGCAAAGACACCTCTCTCCTTACGCTGACAGTACTCAGAGGTGTGAGCGCATTTACCCAGAGTGTTGGGTGGGTGCCTGGGCTTCAGTGTTGACCCTGCAAGAGGAACATTGGATGTTCTCATTTGGGGTTTCCCATCCACAGCTTCAGCCTTGAATGACTCAGAACATCCCAGGTTTACTTTGCAGGTCTCTGAACGTTGATATGGAGTGGCTGTACGGTGCGAGCGAAAGCAGCAACATGGAAGTGGATATTGGTTACCTGCCTCAGGTCTGTAGTCACTCTCAGTCCTCCATGTGCGTGCAGCATCCCAGCAGGGATTTATGCTGCCGTGCCCCTGAGCTGTATAACCTCAGTTATCCCCGTTCTTTAGAGCTTTCTCTTGAACATTTCAATATAACAGTATAATCTCTGTTGATCTGTGTAAGTCCTCTGCAGCTGTGTGGCTCCCTACTGCCAGTTCTTGTGATATTTTATTTTTTCCCTCTGCGTGGGTTGAATCCTAAGCTCCTGGAGTCATGTGACTTTTTCCATTTTTAAAAAGTTGTCTGACAGGCAGGGGGGAAGATTAGGAGCTGAACCCAGGCCCTGAACCCAGAGGGGTGGATGAACAACAGTGTGTCTGAATTTAGAAACTGCATGAGGTTATTCCTCTATTTTGTGGTAATCCCAACTCTCAGGACAGGAAACTTAAATCAGGATTTTGAATGCCTGAATTTAACAGTCCCGTTTGCTCCTCAATTAGATCCGTGTTTCTTTTTAATTGCCAAAAGTCAGGAAAAGAGACTTGGAAAATAATTTCAATGTACCAGAACATGGAACTACAGGGAAGTTCCTGAACAGCTTTCCCTGTTGCACCCTCTTGTGGCTAGCCACGGGCTAGTGCTGGTGCTATGAGCAAGAGCTTCAAACTAGCCCTGCACGTCCTGATTTTAAGGATATGGAGGGATTTTAAGGAGTCAAAAATCTCCACTGGGAAGGTGGGAACATGCAGTGAACAGGTCTCATGCATTTCCAGTCTAGCGAGCACAGTCAGATAATATCTGAAGGAAATGAAGTTGCTTTCCTGCTATTCCCCAGTAAAACACATCTGCAGCAGGTCAAGTGCAGCTCCAGGAGACAATGGATCAAGCTGCATCTTCATTCCAAGTTTCACAGTCTTTATTTTGCATCTTTATCATGTCCTGGAGTACAGAAAAAACAGGAGTGGCATATCTGCAGTGTCCCAACTCTCAGCCTGTTGTCCTGCAGATGGAGCTGGAATCGACAGGGCCTTCAGTCCCCTCTGTGATCCATGACGAGAACGGAAATGTGATTGACAGCAGGGATCCCTCAGGGGAGCCCATTCAGTTTGTGTTCGAAGAGATAAACTGGCAGCAGGAAATCCCCTGGGAAGAGGCGGCCCAGAAGCTGGAAGTGGCCATGTATCCATTTAAGAAGGTGAGGAAGGTGCTGGGTTCTTCCTTAGCATGTTTATTTGGGACAGGTCACCTTCACTGAGTTGTGTAGTCACCTCGATGACCAGCAGAAACCAGAGGCCACAACCTGATCAGCATTCAGAGTAGCGTGAGGGTCTCCCAGCTCAGCATGTGCCTCCCAGGCACCACGTGTGTGGCTTGAGGGACTTCCAGTTTCCAGGTGAGGGAGTACAGACAGCCTCTCTGAAAGGCCATTTGGGGTCTCACAGCAGCACAGGCAGGAGCAAAACCTGGATGTCATGTGTCCCAGGCTTGTCTTGTAAATGTAGGCTCATCCTTCCTTCCTCTTATCAGTAGCTGCCGACGTGATTTCTGAGTGAAGCAGGTAATCGCGCTGCTTACAAATGGTTTTCCTCTGGCGTTACCTTTGCAACGTTCAGCTACCTTTGGACCAAGCTTTCCTTATCAGCAGAAAACACACAATCTGCCTCTGCCTCTGCATCCCGCAGTGAGACAGAAATTTATAGCACTGGGTGACCAAAGCTATTTAACATGCCAGTAGCCTGTGGAACAGATGGCTACTGCCTGTCACTGCTTCCATGGCTGAGGGGACACGTTTCAGTGGCTGCATCCTTGTGCCTGAGCTTACAAATGTCCCTCTCAGCTGCCAAGATGTTAATAAAGTTCCCTTCATTTGAGTGATTGGAAGAATCTCTGCTGTAGGGTCCCTCACAGCCAGTCTTTAGGCCGTTTCAATGAGGTTTTGTAATAAATATCTCGAGGCCAAATTCCGCAGGCTGCTGAGGTGTGTTTGCAGACAGCCTGCAGCTCTCTGCTGCGTGTAAAGATGGGGCTCTGAGGGTGCCAGGAACAGCCCACACCTGTGATGGGCTTGCTACAGTCTCACCAGGAGATGAAGTTGTCCCTGGGCATTGCACCACAATTGTCATTTGCTTTAATCTCCAGGAACTGCTGTAGATTAAACTCTGTGTGTGTCACCTGTGGGATGTGGCAGGTCTGGTTCCTTCAGACCCTGCTCATATTTGAGATGGGCTGTTCTGTGTCTATTCCTCAAGCTGTCTCTCTGCCTCCAGGTCTCCTATCTTCCCTTCACACAAGCTTTTGAGAGAGCAAAAGAAGAAAAGAAGCTGGTGCACTCGATCCTGCTGTGGGGTGCCCTGGATGACCAGTCCTGCTGAGGTGAGGACATTCCCAGCATGGCTGGAGGGATGATGTGCCTCATTCAGGCTCTGAGAAGAGCTGGGGGTCAGGGAGCTGGTCAGGAGCCAGCAGTAAATGTTGTGTTACACGCTTTGGCACTGAAGCTGCTGAATAGCAAAGGGCTGGAAGTGGGGAATTACTGATCAGATCTATTTGAGACAAGCCCTAGACCAACTCACTAATTCAAGCACCTTTGTCAAGGGGGAGGCATGGGTCTGGTCTTTCTTGTCCCCTCTCAGTCTGCTGCAGCAGAGGCAGAATCTGCAGGGTGACAGGGACGCTGCTGTCTGCCTTGTTCCTGGCACCTGCACAGAGACAGATGTGAGCTTGGGGTTGTCCTGATGTGTAGGTGTTGACCTCTCACACACCTAAGAACTTACATTGGGCAGGAGTGGTGGGTGGGAGAGGGGCAGGTGGCTTTAGTTCTGTCTGCCCTTAAAAACTCTCCAGCATGTGTAGGCTCTGCTGAGCATAAGCAGCAGGAGGCACTCAGGGTGGATCTGCAGGGCCTGATCCTCTCCTAAGGGCACCACACCAGTCAGCCTCCATGGCAAGCTTGTCCTGGTCCTTCTGGGGCCTTGCAAGTGGCCGGGGCCTGCTCTGGTGAGTCCTCTCTGCCAGCAGCACACACGGGAAACAATAAACTGTGGAAAACTGCCAGCAAAGGAGAAAAATAGACAATGGGCTGGGCCAGGGGGAGTGTGATCCAGCTGCCCCAGCAGCCAGAGCGGTGACATCGATGTGGCATCAAATATGGCAACAGTGAGCTCAAGAAGCACTGCAAACCACTGTCTGCCTCTCTTCCTGTGCCAGGTTCGGGGCGAACTCTCCGGGAGACCGTCCTGGAAAGTTCGCCCATCCTCGAGAGCTTCATCAGCAGCTGGTCACTGGTGAAGGAGCTGGAAGAGCTGCAGGTGAGTGTCACAGCCACATCTGCTGCCTTCGGTGCTGGTGAACGCCGATGGTGCTTGGCACAGGGGTGTCAGCAGGAGCGGGGAGCTCACACCTGTGCAGTGGGGGATTTCGTTCCAAGCCCTCTGTGTCCTAATGATTGCAGGGGCCAAGCAAACACCAGATGGAGGCAGGGTAAGGAAATGGCACAGTGATCCCCTCTGCTCTGTCATGGTGCCAGTTTTAAAAGCTGAACCAGATGCTTCACCGCAAGATAGCCCTGCCCAAGGCCATTTGTGCCATCAACAAACTGACTGCTCTGTAACCTGGGGAGCAATCAAACACTCTCTGAACCCTGAGTCTCCTGATTGCACCTTTCCCCACGTACGAGGCTGTCTCTGGGCTTGTGCTGTCAGCTGGGGTCAGTCACAGAGGGGAGAGGTGGATCAGACTGTTGGTGTGCCTGGAAACTGCCAGGCATGGGTGATTTTATTGTTTGGGGAGAAAATCTACAGCTGAAATGTGAGAGGGAGATGGACCGAAAGGGAATAGTAAAGCAGATGTGAGAATGGAACCAGTTCCTGCCATGCTGCAAAGCAGCTCTTGGGTCCCTCCATTCCTCCTGTGTTCAGTGTGCTCCTCCTGCGCTGTTCTGCTCGTTTTGGTGTGTGCAAACATGTTATTTTGGGGTCTCCTTACAGACCAACAGAGAGAATGAGTTCTACAGCAAGCTGGCTGACCTGCACCTGGAGAAATACAACTTCCCTGTGGAGATGATCATCTGCCTCCCCAACGGCACGGTGGTACGTCCGTCACCCCTTCAGCTGGGCTTGGCTCTTCTCATTAGAACTCTTCAGTGTTCTCTTCAGGGTCATCTGCAAACCCTGAAGCCAGTGTCCACTGCCCCTGGCAGACAAACAGCAGCTCTACCCAGAAATCTGAAACAAATGTCTATTCAGAGACAGAACAACAGCAACTCTGGGCAGGGGGAAAACAACCAGACTTGAACCAAATGTCTGCCTGTGATTCCTCATTGTCCCTGGCGGGAGTCAGTGACCCTTGGGAAGCCATCGTAGCTTCTTTTCTGCACCCATTGTCCCTTCTGCTCATTCTCCAAGGCAGTGGATGGGGATTTTTTCTGGCCCTTAAAGTCTCCTCTCTTTGTCTGTTTTCTTTCCCAGGTTCATCATATCAATGCCAACTACTTCCTGGACATTACTTCTATGAAGCCTGAAGATGTTGAAAGTAGCGTCTTTAGTTTCTCAACCAATTTTGAAGACCCTTCTACTGCAACTTACCTCCAGTTCTTGAAAGAAGGACTGCAAAGAGCAAAACCATACCTGCAAACCTAAAAACAACGGCACCCGAATGCCCCACAGAGATGGCCAAAGACTTCAGAGATCTATTTTGATTACAGCAATTCTTCCTCATCTTCATGGCAGATATTAAGATGCAGACAGTCCCAGGACTGGGACTTTGCTCTGGATGTTGGTTTTCACGCCAAGTTTCAAGTGATACCAGTTTACATAACCTGCCCTTTTGAGTTCAGGCAGATTTTTACAGGAGTGAAAATACTTGAATCCACAAACATTCCCGGTGCGTACCCCTGGGTTTGCCGCTCACCCTCATGTTTTTCCAGCTGCTGTTCAGACTGGTGAAACTCGTAGAACAGCTTTACCAGGCGTCACCCAGAAACCCCTGATCTCAAGGACTGGACTGTGTGTTGAATCACGGAGAACAGTGTTGCCATTAGGACCGAACACTCGTGGTGAGCGCCTGGGTGTAGGCGCAGAATCCAGTGGAGGTGGGAAGCTCCCTCCTGGTAGCCGGTGTCCTCCGCAGCTCCTCGCCAGCAGCAACTCTGAGCTGTGAGCTGCCTGGTGACTTGGCTGCCAGCTCTTCATGACGGCGTTTATGGACAGCAGTGGCAACCCATGCATAGCAGGACTGTAGCTGGTAATGTGTAGACATGAGAGGAGGAGGTTTAGACTGGGGGCTTGAGCTCTGGAACGGCTCCTCCCAGCACCCTGTGTGAGGTGGTGGGAGGGTGGTCTCGCTTATTCAGGTTCTTTGCATCTGAGGGAGGTGCTGAGGTTGGCACAGTGAAATTAGGAACGGAGATCAGGGCATTAGGGATATGGTGCAGCTCAGAGATGTCAGGCATGGATTAACTCGGGGGGGATTAGGGGCCAGAGCCCCTGTGAGTTCCACCAGTGCCGTACGTGCACTCCAGGCTACGGGACACAGTAGTGAGCAGTGCCCCCACCCCAGTCAGCGCAGGCCCACCCCACCCCACCAGCTCTGAGAGCTTTGTTCTCCCAGTGTCTCCTTGGAGCTGGCAAAATGCTCTGTCCATGTTTGCTTCGAGCTTCCAAATCACACTGAACGATGAACCACAATGAAGTTCCCTTCAGGAACAGGAGGTTCAGCGTTGCCCCAAACTGGTTGAGATCTGAGCGGTTTGAAAAGCCAGGAGCACTAACGAAATTTTCAGGAGATTTTTCCAAAGAAATTATTCAGACAGAACACCATTGTCCCTTATCTGTAACCACCTGGGCAGTTCCTCCTCCTCTGTGCCAACACCTGGCTGGAGAGTGAGTGGAATTTGGAGAAAGAAAGGTAAAATGAAACGGGTTTTAAAGCATATTCCTGTAGACAGGTGAGGAGACAAAGCATCTTCAAGAGATGGCTGGAAGCAGCCATGGCTGTTGATGCTTTTTCTGCTCTCTGAAGCACAATTTTGTTGGACCAAATCAAACGAGGGGGAAAGCCATTTTTTTGGAAGGGGTATTTTCATTCCTAGGCTCCAGGACCTGTGAGGAACCGAGGAGTGATGATTAATTATCCTGTCCCCATCCTGCCCCAGCCCTCCTGTCTGTATCTGTGGCTGGAGACTGAGCTTAGATGGACCTCTGGGCTGAGCCAGCGTAGCTTCACTAATTGCTCTAGTGATATTAATTACCCCTGGGATGTTTCTCAGTATTGGCTTTATAACTATGCATCAGCTCTGCATTTCCTCCCACAGTAAGGACAGGCTGGGATCTGGCAGCACTTTCAGCTGCACCAAGTGCCAAAGGCTCCAGGCAGCATTCTGAGACCCAGCTCCTGTCACACCAGTGGTTTTGTCCCTTCGAGGACTTTGGTCTCGTCCCTTTGGGGGACTTTGGCCTGAGTGGAGAGGACACTGAGTGCCTGCCTCCCCCAGCCCCTCGGGGAGCACAGCTGCAGTGCAGATCTGCCCCTCTGGCATTTACAGAGCTTCACCTGAGGTGTTCTGGCTGCACCTTTCCTGAGCCCCTCGGTCAGGGGCTTTGGACTTCGAAGCGGGGTCTGTCAGTTGTGCTCAGGTAGAGAGTTCATTGCATTTGTTTTCCTTCCCCCCGGTTTTGCAGCAGAAGGGGCTGGCGAGGGCCGTGGCCGAGCAGACAGAGATTGCTTTTGACTTCTCAAGATCTGGAAAAACAGGCGCAGCAGCGGTTCTGCGGGGCCACGGGATCCCCTCTGCCTCCCCCTGTGCTTGAGGTCGGGATTTGGAAGCGGCAGCATCCCTGGTTTGATCCTGCAGACGCAGAGATGGGGCCTG
>NW_010325008.1:0-11617 GCF_000700745.2 Antrostomus carolinensis | reverse complement strand
TAATAATAATAATAATAATAATAATAGCTCAGCTGAGGGACTCCAAGAATATTCTTTAAAGATGGCAAAGATCACGGGATCGTTTTCTACAGAAATCCGAGCCAGAAGACAGATAGTTTAGATGGCAGAGTCTCAAAATTTGTCAAAAACTCAAGCAGCTGAGCAGTAATTAATTACAGTAATCAGTAATGAAAAAAATAAAAATCAGAAGCAGCTAGCTTGTTTTTCCAGGAAGAAGGCCAAAAAAACAAAGAATGTTAAAAACCTGATGGAAGTTCCATGAAAAAGAATCATTAGGATGTATTACTGCACACTAGTCAAACCCATCGATTATTTAAATCATTTCAAGATGATCATTTGTGCAGGCTGTTTGTTACTATGCACACAGCAATTAAGAAAAACTAAGATTAAAAACACCCAGCATTTTTGTACATCAGGATTTCAGGATTTCGTTATTTCACCAATAAAATTCTCCTGTATGACAGTTACTCATTTAAGGGTATTCTTATTTTTGGAAGCCCAACTTAAGTCTGCAGAGAACAAAAACCTCACACTTCAAGATAACGGGTGCTCCAAGTACCCAGCATGTTTGAGATGTCAAACCACGCTCTCCAAAATGGAAAAACTCTGTATCTGTAGCAGCTTTAAAAATGGTGCCCAAAATGCAAATGATATATAAATAAATAATAACTTAAATAATAACTTCTGAAGTTAAATGATATCCATCTCGAGTGAAACACCTGACTGGACAGAGCTGCTTGGTGAATATTTTGCTTTAAAACTTAGGTGAAGGGAAGAAATGGAAAAAAACCCTCCCCTGCGTTTCATTCTCACCTGGATCTTTGACAAAACTTTCCATTTCCTACTGTGCTGGCCAAGAGCTGTCGCCTGCCAAAACCTCCAGGAACCCCCTTGAAGAAGCCTCACTGGTACTGTGGGAAGAACTGGTGCCGAATGGTTGAGGGCACTAGATTCTGACTCCAAAGACCTCACTCCAAATTCCTCATTCTCCCCTGGTGACAACAGGGATGTCATCCAACTTCTAAATATTTCTGGGCCAACACCTTTTAAAGATTTTATTAAAATAATGAGAGCTTAGTTCATACATATCTTTAACTTATCCATGCCTTCATGCCTTCTTTTGCTTCCCTGCTGTAAAATAGGGATGGTTTAAAATAAATTAAAAGAAAAACTTTAGGGAATTATTAGAATAAATTTTTATTTAAGTATTCATGTTTGATTTTTCTGGGGGAAGAGACAAGAACACAAAGCTGCCCGATGCTCAGTTGGGCAGCTTCAATTGCAGATGACAATCCTTCTGCATTACAGTTATGCAGTGGTTACACACAAAAGAACAACCACAATAATAGCACAAAAATGTAGAGAGCTGGTGAAATTATTCATTTACAGCTGGCTTCTGTTCAGGTAACAAACGTCAGCAATGAAATAAATTTAGCTGAACATCAGGCAAACGTTTCCTTTAAATATCTTTTTAAATTCTTTTTCAACTCAATTACTATTCAGAGCAATTTATCCAAACTGCTCCTTTTATTCTGAATTTCCTGGCATTTCAGTGCCAGCTGTAAGGCGTGCCAGCAGACACGGGCCACTGTCATGTTGGCACTGTGGGGATGGAGAAAGGACTGCACACAAAAGGTGTGTTTCGTCATCTCACACTCATAGTGTCTGTAAAATGTGACTCAGCATTACAACTTTAATGTTCTGGTTTTGGAGTATTGACTCTAAACAGGAGCCCCGGTCACTGTCTGCAATAGAAGGGACAATTGGGCTGCACTTCCTTTGGTCTATACGGTCATAACATTAAAAGCATGACAACATAGTTCAGAGTGACTCAGGGAAACTGGTCAGGACTTTCTAGTAAAAGCAGTCATGAGCAAACTTCTGACACCGAGATACTTCAGCCTCTTAAACGATGTGAGTAAAATATCTATGGAAATATTTCCTGGCTATTGCCAAGCTGGAGTTTAAGTCAGTCATATAAACGTATGTTTTACACACAAACAGAGACACAAATGTAGACATCCCTCATGTATCTATTACATCCTCGAGGGGAGAGACTGGAGTGGTGAAGGCTGCCCAGGGAGGTGGTGGAGTCACCTTCCCTGGTGGGATTTAACAGACGGGCAGACGAGGTGCTCAGGGACATGGTTTAGAGGTGGGATTGGCAGTGTTGGGTTTATGGTTGGACTCAATGATCTTAAAGGTCTTTTCCAACCACTACAATTCTAGGATTCTACTATAAAAGATTTATTTACGTTTTCCACATAAAAATAATTGTATAATCAACTGATTTAATACATAAATACTAGAACTAGCAGGACAGCCCAACTGCCACAGTCATTTTCCTGAGAAGCCTGTGTTGGACACTTTTGCAACAGAAAGTGCACCAATTCCAGTGTTCTTCACTTTGTATCTAACACCTGGCTTCCACCCAGTGCCAAACAACCCGGGGCAGACAGGCTGACCCCACACAGCCGAGCCTCCAGCACAGAGACCTGCAGTGCAGGACCTACTGGAGTGAGCGAGTCCAGAGGAGGCCACGAGGATGACACCAGGGCTGGGGCAACTCTAATGACTGCCACATGCTACAGGACAGGAATACACAGCGGAGGTGCTTGAGTGCTTTTCAACACGAGTTTTGGTTCAGAAGATGCCAATTTGTCCAAGTAAAAAGCTGTTGTTAAGGAGAACTACATCAGTTTTAATAAAACTTCAAATAAACTTTTTAAAATAACTTTTTTTTAATAAAACTTTTTTTTGGGGGGAGAGTTTATCACATCTATACTGAAAACTGAAGTTCATAAGGAAATTGTGGATGCCCCCTCCCTGGAAGTGTTGAAGGCCAGGTTGGATGAGGCTTTGAGCAACCTGGTCTAGTGGAAGGTGTCCCTGCTGATGGCAGGGAGGTTGGAACTGGGCGAGCTTTCAGGTCCCCTCCAACCCAAACCATTCTAGGATTTCATGATCTGAGCAGTTACAAAAAAGCTCCCAAGTTAGCAGCTTGTGTTTGAAGCCCAACTTACACCAGCAATGCAAAGAAAGCATTTACTCAAAGGTTTTGATTTTCTCTACAAATTCAAGTCAGACTTTGTTGCAGCTGCTCCACAACCCTCCTGTCCCAGCTGGAGAGGACAAGCAGCAAGCTGTCTTCCTGCTTAGTGACTCCACAAGGGAGTGGCACATCACTCTGCCCCTTCTTGAGCTTCCTCTTTCTGTACCATGCCTCTCAGGACTCCTCTGAAGCTCTCTCTGTCCCCTGGACATCTCTGCCATCCATGCTCCAGCCAACGAGTGCTGGCATCTGCTCTTTTCCTGAGGTTACAGTGGCAGCAAGAAAACGGCTTCAATTTTCTTCTCCACCACTCCTGCCAAGTTCTGAGTAACATCAGCAAAAACACAAGCTGCTGCAAGAGCTCCATAGTGCAATCTCTCTCTGCTGATTCAGGAAGAAAGCTTAGAATCAGGTGATGCTTGCTTCATTTTTACACAACCATCTCAAGTGCTGCTGTTAACAACACGACCAGGCCCTGAGAGGGTGAGGGGAAGGGTCTGAGCCACTGGTAATGGATGCACATTACCAACTAAGGCTTTGGAGAAAGGTAAAAACTGAAAAGGACATTTTGATTTAATACAATTATTGGAAATTTTTCTATTTATCATAAGCAAGAAGATAGAGCAAACATTAGTACAAGCTGCTTCTACCAGTACCGAGAGGTTAGCTACACCAAAACCAACCAAAAACCACACAATTAACAAAAAAAGCAGTAACTGCTGCCTCCCCAGAACTTAAATGTGGCCTTCAGGAATGCGATACAACCAACCTAACTCACTAAAGGAGCCACAAACCATTACTCAAGAAGTCAGTGGACAGCAGTCCAAGTCAGGAAGTAGACCTCAAATTTACATAGTCCCTCGTTAAAACAGCTTTGCAAAATCAGGGATAGAAGGGGGACTTTCATGCTTTTCTCTGAGACATAAAGTATTGGTCAGCCAGAGAAAGTTCAGCAGAACTGAGATGAACTATGACTACTCTCTGACCAGACTGTCTAAGCTTTTAACTATTTCTTAAGACACCGAGGGCTTACTAACCTCCCTTGCCAGCTCAGACTCTCTCCCAGCACAGTAAAACACCGGCTGTGTGCCCACGCTGCGCTGGCAGGGAATGACTGCCACATGCTACAGGACAGGAATACACAGCGGAGGTGCTTGAGTGCTTTTCAACACGAGTTTTGGTTCAGAAGATGCCAATTTGTCCAAGTAAAAAGCTGTTGTTAAGGAGAACTACATCAGTTTTAATAAAACTTCAAATAAACTTTTTAAAATAACTTTTTTTTAATAAAACTTTTTTTTGGGGGGAGAGTTTATCACATCTATACTGAAAACTGAAGTTCATAAGGAAATTGTGGATGCCCCCTCCCTGGAAGTGTTGAAGGCCAGGTTGGATGAGGCTTTGAGCAACCTGGTCTAGTGGAAGGTGTCCCTGCTGATGGCAGGGGGGTTGGGACTGGATGAGCTTTAAGGTCCCTTCCAACCCAAACCAGTCTGGGATTCTATGATTCAAAAGAGCCGGTCTGTACACGGCTGGGCTGGGGGAGACCAACACTCACCTTCCACACTCTTCACTTCAGAGCAGGCACACGAATTTGGGTCTCCCTCATCCTCAGGGCTTGGGTTTTTTTCTCTGGCCCTTCATTTACACACAGCAAGTGATACCAAGAAGCAGGACTGCCCCACAACCAGACAGATGTCCTGCTTCAACGTGCAAAAAATTCAGGGTCAAATTCTTTACCTGAACTGCAGAGAAAAGAGGTTGGACACTGTTCTCCTCCTGCACCCAGCAGTGTCACCTCCTCTGCTCTCCTGCTGTGCCCAGCAGTGTCATGTGCCCCGCAGTGTCACCTCCTCTGCTCTCCTCCTGTGCCCCGCAGTGTCACCTCCTCTGCTCTCCTCCTGTGCCCCGCAGTGTCACCTCCTCTGCTCTCCTCCTGTGCCCAGCAGTGTCACCTCCTCTGCTCTCCTCCTGTGCCCAGCACTGTCACCTCCTCTGCTCTCCTCCCGTGCCCAGCAGTGTCACCTCCTCTGCTCTCCTCCTGCACCCAGCAGTGTCACCTCCTCTGCTCTCCTCCTGTGCCCAGCACTGTCACCTCCTCTCCTCCTGCTGTGCCCAGCACTGTCACCTCCTCTGCTCTCCTCAACATTGTCACTTGTTCTTTCTTTCAGCAACGTTTGAACAGCCTTAGAGCACAGACCTGTGTAAAACAGTAATTTTAAGGAGCAGGAACTGGAGGGAGAAGCCAGGCTCGATTCCTATGATCCTCCTTACTTTGCATACTCTGGTACAAAAAGTTTTCCAAGCAACAAAACCTGTTTTCCTTCAGTTTTAACCATATCAAACATCTTTTTTTTCCACGCTTGCATTTTTTTCAGTTCCAGCACACAGAGGATAAGAAAAAAAAAAAAACAACCAAAAAACACTTAAAAACACAAACCAAAACACCAAAACCCACACTTTTAAGGGGTTTGGGTTTTGTTTTTTTTTTTTTCAGACAATAACTAATAGAATTCACCATAATTACAGTGGCCATTTTGTCACAACACTGTGAATCTGGCAGGGGAGAATGTCTGAGGTGAGACTGAGACACGGTTTCACTTTTTTTTGCACATAATTCTGATTCATATTTGACTTAATGACTAGGAAGCAGCTATTTTATTTCTCGGTATCAAAAACACCCTTATAAAAACTGAACCTGTATTCATTAAGCCACAGGAGAGTTGAAGAGCTCATTAAATTTGGGATTCTTGGAAAAAGGAATATTAATATAAAAAGCAAAATAATACTTAGAAGTATGTCATAGTTAAATGCAATCAGTCACTTACCAGGAAGGTCTGTGTGAGCATGTGCTATTCAAAGTGGAAAATGCCAGAGAAATGTAAGATGTTGGCAGATTTTGCATCTAGAAAAAACCCCCAAAAATGGTTTTTATTTACTGTCAGCACAGACATCACACCAGCTTCCTACAGGAACCTTAAATTGCTTGGTAAAAAAATAAATAAATAAAAGATGAGTCTGCACGTATCAGCGCTGAACACGCATAAATCCATAAAAAAACTGGATTTAAGAAGAGCTAGGACTTGCTTCCTCCTCTCAGATGTTGTACAAGTCACTCTCCTCACTTGTCTGGAGGTTTTTCACTAGTGCTAGCCTCGATTCATAAGTTGCATGGTTTTGGTTACGAGAAGAAAAAGTATTTTTCCTCATAAAATGACTATCCAAAAACATCCTGGTTGTGAAAACTTAGCAGATTCGTGCCTTTATCAAAAGAGAAAAGGGCTGTTGAACTTTGTGCTATGGTTAGAAACTCATTATCAATTCTCTTTGGATTAGGAGGAAAAAGGATTTAAACAAAACAGCAACATCAGAATGGGCAGTTTCTTATCTTCTAGAAATTGCCTCAGTTGAGATATCACCGTTATTTCAGATGTTCATTTAAGCAGGCTTCCATATTTACAAAACTTTTCAGAGCAGAATTGCCTCATCTTTTACAATTCTCAATTAGAGGTTATTTTCAGAAGGCAGTACGCAAGAGGAACAACCAGAAAATTTCTAATCAGTTACATCCCAAGGCTCTACACAGTCATCTTCTCCCCAAAACCATTTGTAGCTCTGCATTTTTTTTTCCTGCAACATTAGGCAGCAGCTGCTGATTTTCATAGAGTGACACTTTTGCATGCTGAGTACACAGGTACAATTTTTCTGCATGCAAAGTCAGGGTTCAGGCCGCAGCGACAACTTCTCCATGTCTGGTCCAACTGCCCACGAGTGCTGGTTGTTTTCCCAGCAACATGAATGGGCATTTATTTTTAGCATCCAGTTGACAAGGCAGTAAGTTAAATACATGAGAAATACAGTTCTGGTGGTTAAGCCCCATTTACAGTCTCTATGTTGGAGACACAGACATGGTAACAGGGAAGGAGAAAAAAAAAATAAATAAAAAAAATATATATAAAAGCCACCACCACACACGCTCATACTTAAGCTTCCCAAAAGTTACCCCATACAAATGCTCTCATCGTGCTTCTTACTCCCCCATCTCCATCTACCTCAAGGTTCCACTTATCAGTCTTGTTCATCACCCATGTCTTCCAAAATGCAATCCCCTGGGAGCTGCGACTGCCACTTATCACGATAAACACACATTTGGACAGATCTTATTATCACTTCTCTGGGTGTGCAAATAAATATCTAACCACTGTAAATATAAAAGGATCATTTATTATGAAAGTGCCCATTCCTGCAGATCTTTGCTACGGATACAAGGGCTGTTAGAACTGACTGATAATACCAGTAGGAAAAAAATAATAATAAAAAAAAGTCTGATTTATGCTGAGATCATTTTAAGGAAAACATTAGATAAATATCAAAGATGAGTCAGTTCAATGGCTTTACTATCAGATAACCACAAAAAACACAAACCATGTATAATTCTGAACTTGTGTATGTAGAAGCTTTTGACCCTACTTTTTCTGTCTTATTCCTAAATGTGCATATTTAGGGATGGAAGCTGGAACGATGAAGAGACAAGGATTCTTCTTTGCAAACAGCCAGCTTTATATTTCAAAAAAAATATGTTTGCAGCATCCTAAGGTGGTGAAAATTAATGGTGAGCAACATTTAATTTAGTAGTTAAGCCTCTAAGCGTCTGTCAAAGCAATTTTGTTATCAGCAGAAGAAAAAGCAGCACCATACTCTCTGCTCTCAGCCTTAGGATGCACCATCACCAGTGCTCCCACTCCTGTCAAAGGCGATTGTATCTCCAAACTTAAAAAAGAATGTTTGCAAACAGAGCACAGGAGACCCCTGCACTCACAGACACAGAGGTGGGATTCACCTCACTTAACTTCAGACACCCACCATGTAAAAGTCCTCACCTGTGCTTGGCTAGCAGGAAGAGGTGCTCCCAGCACATCATTTAGGTGGCCTGTGGGATATCTGCTTGAGGATCACATTGATTTTATCCTGGAAGCACCTGCTCGTCCTCCAGGGATTACTCAAAGAGTCTGGGCAACTCACTCACACATTGGCTTCCACAGTGTCTCTATTCGTCAGTCCAGATCCCAAAAGCTTCCGTCACTACAGAGGCTGACAGGCTTGGAAGGCACAGCACACACAGCAAAAGCACGAGCTGAGAGGGAAAGTGTCAGCTCAGCAACCTTCCTTCTGGGAAAGGAAACCATACTGGGAGAAAAACCAGTGTCCGTGTCCCTGCCCACCCACCAACTAACATGGGACCAACACAGGCTGAGTTACCACTGGCCACAGGCCGTGGATTTAATCGTGGATGTCAGAGAAAATGAGCAAAATCAGTACAGTGATGGCCCCCATCAGCTAACAATTATATTTTTCCCCTCACCAACACTGTGGTCTTATTTTTTTATAGAAATCTATTAAAAAAAAAAAAAAATCTATCTATTCTATATAATACTTTTGAGCTGAACTAATTGATCTTTCTAAGGAAAATCCACCAATTCACTCTTGCAGTATTGCCACAATATTTTCCATTTTTAAAAAAATAGGCTGAAGTTTAAATGTTCATTTGTTTAAATGAACAATTTAAACAAATTTAAACAATCTGTTTAAAAAAAATAAATAAAAAATTTCTTTGGAGCTTCTCGGTGCTTTATTTGCTCCTGCTTTGTGGACCACTTTCACATATCTTAGAGACCACCTCCCGTCCCTGCACCGTGGGCTGAGTAATGCTGCTCCAGACGTTGACACACAGGCTACTGGAAATCGGTAGTCAGGAAATTCATATCATTTCTCTGAGGTAAACAGTCAATGAAAGCCCTCAGGAAAATCTGAATACCCGGGTGTTGGGTTTTTGTGTTTTGTTTTGGGTTTGGTTTTTTTTTTTTAAAGGGGGAAAAAAGAAAAAGAGAAAGAGTTCTTTTGAAAGTATTCTGTTACTACATCACGTTATTCTAACCTAGGGCAGGGATGAGATCATTTCCATTACTAAGACAGGTTCTGGGATTTGTTTTTCAGACCAGTGAGAAAGGCGCAGTTATATCACCGAGGCATGGCAAACACACACGAGAGAGTTCATCACCTCGCAGAGAGACCATAGCCAACTCTGCTATGAAATCAAAGAGAAATCCTTCCACAGAGCTTCTGTTCAGAAAGAGGCAAATGAAACAAAAACAGACCAGTTGTAAACTCTATTGAAAAACCTGTCTCATGACTGGTCCCCCCCAGGCTTTAGCTGGGAGCTGAAACACCAGCTGAACCAGAGCTGTAGGAAAGTACTTGATTTTATTGCTTAAACCACCTCTGAACTGTAAGTCACTGCTATTTTTTGACATGAACTTGTCTTTAGGGCAACCACTGAAGTGTGGGCTTCCCCATCAATGTCAAGGAAACAATTAGTCAAAGATTCAGTTTTGCTCCCTCAACATCACTCCTCTTTTTAGGACGCTGCCCTGAAGGATAAGGAGACTTTGATCCACATCAGGATTTTGTACGAGATAAAGAATAAATTTGAACTTAATCTCCCATCTCTCAATTCCACACACTAACCATGAGCCACACCATACTCGGCTGCTGTGCTAGTCACCACTCATACCTGTTGTGCCAGAACGTTCCCATGGGGAACTAAGCATTTTCTCATCTTTTGTAGTCAGTTTTCATACACTTGAACTTCCGGGTACAAGCAGGAGACAGCTCCTCCTCTGACTGCTACACAAGTCTATCCCTGGTATCTTCCAGACCAAGACAGTCAATTAACTTAATTCAATTTGAATTCCCAGTTCCCAAATCTCTAGACCAGGTTCAGTTCTACTGCCAATGCTGTTCTCTTCCAACCCATATGCAAGTCACAGAAGTTGCCACATACCTGAAAACTGCATATCCACTAAAAAAAATAAAAATACTCAAACAGGATGTTTTGTATCACTCCTGAAGTGATATGCACCTGGAAAGTCATTGCTACATGACACTGGATGCAGCCTCTTGGTATTGTCAGGAACACATGCTAAGGAAGAGAGCAGAGGTTCCCCAAGATGTCCTGCTCAATGGCTTTGCAGGAGTACCTCTGAAGGAAATAGTCAAGGCTTACTCCATAGTCATTATTTTTCCCCTCTGTGTGACTAAAAGCTGTGAATTGAACTATACTAAGGCAAAACCAGATTGGCTATAGCTTGTTCTGGCTATTGGAGGCCAGCTGACCAAAGAAATTTATTCAGAGTGCCATGAAAATTCACGAGGGGTACCTTATGACAAGTACATTCAATAAAAAACACTCAATTTAAGAGGAAATCAAGTATGCAATCTTAGTGAAGCAAGAGCATTGCGTTTGGCTTCATTCTTTTGGGTTTTTTTCTTCCCTTTTTTTGGTCTAATTCTTCTAAGAAAAACAAGCCATAAACAGCACTTGGTGCCAAGAATCCAACTGGTGTTTTTCCAGTGCAGACTAACTGGCCATGCAGGAGATGAAATTATGTGATTCAAACATAGATAAGTGTTCCCGTTTCTCTTTTGTTACATATCCCTCCCATAGCAGGACAAAGAGTGCAGAAAGGTGGTGATAACAGGACCAGGTGGAGATTTTGAGAGATAACAACGGCAGAGGAGCACTTAACTCTACCCAGTATATTCAAAATCTCCCCCTTAACAGAAAGAAAACAAAACAGGCACATCAGTTTTAGGTTCACATTTTCTCCCTGAAAGTCTTACTGCACAACTCTTGGCGACCACAAGAAGCTGATTCTATGAATCAACTGTTTCATACAACAAGTGTCTGAGCCTACTGAGGTGCTGAAGACCATCTTCCTGCCAGCAATATTCACTGCAGTTAGAAGTCCTACCCACACCATTGCTCAGAGCTTTATCTGGTTTCAGAGCCAGCATGCCTTCATCTGCAAGGAACCTCCAAATTAAAAGTTTCACACTCTGCAGCTCAGGTGACCAAAGGGATTTGTCCTCAAGGTGTGACAGGAGGTGCCAACAAACAAGCTCTGCAGGGGGTCACACAGCCAACAGATGCTGGAGCCTCAGCAGCTCCGGTTGACAGCCCAAGACAGTGGTTCAAACCCACTGTCAGTGGGTGCTGGAGGGAAGGTGACTGACTTTGTACCAACACACGCTACTGGGAGAGAAGCACAGCCACCAGCACAGGAACTGGGCATGCCACCGAGGCAGCAGCTTCTGCAAATGATGCAACAGCACTGACCGGAGGCCAACCAGGACGACCAGTTAACCGCTACCAGTAAGTGTGCAAGTTTGGAACACATACCCATGAAAACAAGGGATTATTGGTCAGTATTTGTAACATAAGCAACAGATACCTGTTGTAAGTCACGAGCAGGAACTCTTGCACCCTTTGTTTTTGGTTTTTGTTTTGTTTGGGGTTTTTGGTTTTTTTTTTCAAAACAGACCCAAAAGGAAAGCTGCCGTCGCAGACATTTTGTGAAGTTTTTCCTTAACAGATGCATTGTTGTACTTCCCTATAAAGTTCAAACGGGATTGCTTCATCACACACACTATGCAGGGATGAGTAAAGGAGATGGCAGCGCTTGCAGGAACCGCTGCCAACACCAGTCC
>NW_010325007.1:0-26987 GCF_000700745.2 Antrostomus carolinensis | reverse complement strand
CAGCGCCCCGCTGCAGGCAGCGCTGCGGGAGGTCTCGCCACAGCCCCTTTCCGAAACAGCCCTTCCGCTCCCCCAGCCTGGCTGCGGCCCCGCACTCCCGGGGAGCGAGGCCTCGGGTGCAGCTCTCCTCCGGTTCCCGTTCGGAGAGGGATGTCCACTGTCACCCAGCAGAGCCTGCTCCGCTTCTGCTGGCCCGGCCTCTGTCATTAGTGCCAACGAAATAGTGATCCCTCACCTAACGCCTGCTTGGTGGGTGATGTCAGTGACGATCTTCAGTGCCAGTCTTCTGCCAATCGTTGGGTTTTTTTAAAAAAAACCAAAGCAAACCAAACCTAGAGATAGCCATCAGCTTCACTTTTCCCTTTCTTCTTCTTCCTGTGTGAACTGAAAGGTGTTTTGGGAGAGTGTAGAGAGACAGAAACATTGAGAGAGGAAATCTGGGGTTGTATATTGAAGCTGCTCTGAATGAAAGAAGTTAATGACCTCATGGTAAATGAATGACAGCGTGTGCTGGGCGTGCTTTTCAGTTTTCCTGTGCAGCAAAAGTTTATTGATGGTTTTATGATAACCTACTGGAAAGTTGATTCTTATCTACATACTACAAAGTGCAACAAATTATGTTCGGATGTAAAATGTAAAAGCAAATTCAGATTACCTTGTGTTTTAAAATAAAATGAAAGCTGAGACTACAGCCCAGAGATTTGGAGACAGCAACATATGGGACTACTACAGTTGCCTCAAAATCAAGTCTTTAATAATTTTAAGAAGTTCAGTACTTTTTATTATAGGGGTAGTCCAGTGTTGTGTCTTCTTCTTCCCCTTAAAGATTGTTGCAGTGCTTCTTGTTAAGATAATTTCAATATGCTTGTAATAGCTTTTCCAAGCTTACTGAATCATGTTCTCAGATTTTAGCTGCATTTTGACATACTGTTTTTTTCTGGTAACCTGCACTGCACTGCAAAGAATAAAAACAGTCCTGCCAAAGCATGTCAGAATTAAATAAGCAAAGATACATTCACTCTGAGTGTAAAAGTATCAATTAAATGACATCAGCACAAAGCAGAGAAGGGATAACAGAAAGGTAAAAGTAGCTGTATACTTATTTTTAATCTCAGTTTAATTTTAGTGGAATTGAATAAAACCTGCCTGAGGACAGGTGACTCATTTAGGAAAATGACAAAGTCATGGTAAGGATTATCTGAAATTAATGCCAGACTTTGATCATTAGTGTTTACTTTTCTAGTTTGTGTTCTCTATGATGCATCACACCTTGCTACTTGTTTTAACTTACGACTTTCAGCTGATGCTATCAGTCAGAATAAGGGAAGTATTTTGAAAATTTCAGTTAAGTGATTTGGGGAAAAAATAACACATAATTTATGTTTCAGTGGAATAATAAAATTGCAGAAAATTTTCCTATATGTATCCACTGAAGATTTCACATGGGTATTTTAAAATGTGTAATGATTCATAAATATTTCCTAATTTCAGTGAAAGGAGTTAACTACTATAAAAGTAAATTCAGGAGATTTAGGCTAGGGACTGAAATTAACTTGTGTGGTAGTAACAAATCAATTATTTCAGATATTTGTTCTGCAAATGAATATTCTTTTTGGAAGAAGTTTTTTAAAATAAGACAGAGTAGTGATAAAGTAATCGCTAATATTGGTGATTATACTTTTATTAAGGATTTAAAATCCTGTTTTAAAGTTTGATTGTTGACTTGCCTGTTCTTCTGCAATAAACTTCTAGTCAAAAGACCAGACCTTCAGATTGTGTTGGTTCCCAGTACTGTAGACTTTAAGTTCAGTAGTAGTGAAGGAAAGGTGTTCTTTATTTTCTGTAAGTTAAATCTAGCATTATCAGTTGGTCTTTTTGGCTGTATAGGGAGGTATAGACTGATACTGACACAACCAGCTCTTAAGTGTTTGTTTATAGGAGAATTTTTGCTATGTGCATCTGAGTGGACCCATCTGGGAATCTGTTTTGTTAAAGTGAAGTCAGTACTGCACGCTTTCTTTTAAGTTTGGAAGATCAACTGGCATGAAAAACTATGAACATTGTAGTGCTGAAGGTTTCTTCACTAAGGAGTGGGGCAGAGCAGGAGGGATGCTCCCCTCTTAGAGCTTTACTGACTTTGCAAGAGAATACATTGCTGCTTTCCCTTGTCCAGGTTTATGTTGTGTGAAGCAGCCACTGCTTAGTACACTCTACTAAGAGTCCTAAGCAAACCCAAGTTTGTCAGCATCCTTCCAAGTGCAGTAAGAGAAAAGCATTGCAGCCTGCCTTGAAGGCAGGTACCTTTACACTGTTAGACAAGCAAGGAGGGAATGGATTTAAGAATCCCAGCACTCTTTAACAGGTACCTTGTTAATCTTAGTTGAGTTTTATTGTTGCTAAGTCTGGAATGGGGAGGGATAAGTGTTCATGGGTATACTACTACCAGATAGTGTGTCCTACTACTCTGCATGCAGTCACGTACCATGCGTGCAGAGAGAGAGAGGGGCAGGGATTCATAAGAGCATTCATGTTTCTGATGATCTTAAGTGCAGATTGATAATAGTTTTCTAGTTTTCTGAAATATTACCTGAAAATGAGCAGTAGTCTTGAACTGAGTCAAGGTATAAACATCTTTAATATGAAGTTAACACTGTAGCATCTCTTGTCTCTCAGTTTCAAGTTTTGCAAAGAATAAATTTCTGAAAAAATCATTTATTGAAGCTTTTGGGTACATACTCGTATGCCTTTACTTCTGATGTTTTGGAGCCGGCAACAGCTAGTGGGAATTACCTGCTGCTGAGTGCAAGCACCTCCATATCAAATAGTAGCACTGAGACCTGTGAAGGAGATTATCTCTATATTCTTCCCACAGAGAGCCTGGATGTGCCAGAGTTGCCTCTTGTAAGCTGTGTTTGAATCCATAGGGGTGCAGAAACATGATGTGAGCTCAGATGAAGGCTTAGATCTCTTTTCCCAGCTCCTGTCTGGGGCTGCACGGAGGCTTGTAGCTCTTGAAAACGTACCTCACTCCTGTTCCTTGTCACCTTCTGCTTTCTTTCTTCTGATCCACATTCTATGAAGTGATAGTGAGGTGGTTCATTTATCTAGAATCTCCTCTCCCAGATTACAGTGGGAGATGTTGGATAAGAGAAGATGAACCTCCTTTGAAGAACAGAGCCTTCATGAGCTCACTCTGCATACTGATTGGACCCATATTCTCCTTCTACCCCAAAACCCACTTATTTCCCTACTCTTCTATTTCTTGTTTCCCTGTTTGGGTGTCACCTCTGTTACCTATTACAGACCTTGTATTTTGTCTGGGCCCTGCACCTTCGTTGTGCATTTATCCTACAGTTATTCTCCTACTGTACGCTGCCCCTCAGGCTGCTCTCCTGGTGAGCACTCACCTATATAATGTATGTTACTCAAAAGCGAAAAAGCAAAGTCTCTTCAGAGTTGTTCTATTTACTAATGAAAAATGAACCTTACTTATTTGGGGAAAATAAACACCGGTGTGTTCATGAGACTCATCAAAGCTTGAGGCAGTTAAAGGAGAAGGTAGAATGCTTGGTTGGCCTTCACCATTGCAGGAGAGCTATCCACCTGCTGTGTGTTCAGATGGTGCAGAGAATGGAGGCTTATGTAGTGCTTGTTGCAGACAACTGTGGTATGTTTATTATATTTATGGTAGTCATGTGTGACCTTAGTGTTGCGTTCTGTGTTTCTACTGCTGTGATACGTGTGCTGTCGAGTTAAGTTCTATTGGGCTGTTCTGTAATGCTCTGTCCAGAAAAGGTGGCGAGACCACAGCAGCTATATTGCTAGTGGCTGGTAATTAAAAACCAGTTGTTTTCCTTTCTGTTCCAGGCCATTGATGAGCCTCCCTATCTCACAGTGGGCACTGATGTGAGTGCAAAGTATAGAGGAGCCTTCTGTGAAGCCAAGATCAAGACTGCAAAAAGACTTGTCAAAGTCAAGGTATGTGGTTTTCCTGCAAACAATTTTTTTTTTTGGAAAAAAGTAATCACTTCTCAAAATAGAAAATTCTTTATAGTCTCAAGACGGTTAAGAGGCTGTTCTTTCCTTGGAGGCTGGCAGTGCAGTCTTTGAAATAACAGTAAACTTATTTTTGTTGGAAGGGGAGGGGTTCTCCTCACTCCCACACAATTAAATACGTTATGTTTCTTTCACTGCTTTGTCGTCTGCTTGCATCCAGTATTTGTGGCCTTCAGTGCCACAGGCTGACCTAAAAGTAATTGGTCAAAATATGACAAATTTAGGCTTATTTATGGGTGAATGTTATCAGAAAATAGCTAAAACTCCTCAAAGCAGGTTTAATATGGTTACTTTTACTTCAGCAACACAGGCCACTGCCTTTTAGCAGTGGCAACTAGATAATGCTTCAGGAATAAGATGAAACCCTGCTGTCTTCCAACAAAGACTTGGCATATTGAGTCCTACAGAACAGCAAGCAGGGAATCTCACCTAATCTTTGTGATGACTTGTTAATGACTAAATGAATCAATATAAGCTACATGCGGTACACATAAAAATTGTGTAGAGGGAGTACAAGAGATACTTTAAATTTCCAAGGGATGTTAAAATGTATAATTTCTAGAAATAGAGAACAATGTTTGGGTTTATTTTGAATATTATATAGTAAGTCTACACTGCAAAATGGCCTTATATTTCTGTTTTGATAATGTTGCCCTAAAAGCTTCTAATCTAGGAGCAGGTACTGTTTTTCTGCTCTACCTCTTAATTTCATACAGAAATACGACAGATCAAGGATCAAAAGCACTTACAAAAAATAAATTAGATTGTTGCTCTGCAACAGTTATAGTGGCAGAATATTTTTCTTATATCTACTGTAAATATAAATGAAAATGCATGAATTGTGAATGGTGATAACCTGTTATGGAAGAGCCTCCATTATAAACTGTCGTGCATTGCTTGAATCTGCACTGATGCTGTGGCTGATTTTTGCCTGTAGTATGTGTGAAGAAGAGAGCAGACTATCTCCAAAAAACTCTGGTGGAAGGGTTATTGTCACTTATTTGATAATAATGTTAACTATAATGAGAAGATATTAGTCTTAAATCTGACATCTTTAAAAAGCCTTTAGAGCACATTAGTGGTCTTTTAATTTCATTAGTCATAACTCTTAACAGCATCAGCACCATTGAGTTTAGGCATCTAAGTATTGGTATTTAAGCCGTTAAGTATCAGTATTTAAGCACAGGAATTGTATTGTGCCTAGACCAGTGAAATCTTTACTTCTTTCACCTCTTTAGAGAGTTTTCAGCCCACCTTCTTAGCCACTTGCACTTAAGGTTGTTTTTCATTGGTAAATATTTTCTTATGAGTTTATTACTTGCAGTTTGGTCATTGCAGTGTTTTACAGAAAGATCTTGAAATGGAATGGAATTTTTACTGTACCTTGTTTGTGGAGGCTGTGCCTAAAGCCTTGTGCATTCAAGTTTGTGTGTGTGTATCTTCACTGTCTAGCTTAAGGCAGTTCAGCCCTAGTACTGTTGTTGCTTTGTAGAGTAATGAGATTGGTAGTTCAGTTTTTTTTTAGTGTGTGAGTGCAGTAACAATACCTATTTACGTTTTCTTTCCTCCACCAGGAATGTATATTCCCTAAATTAACAGTGACCCTTTCTTTTTCTCTAAAAATCTCTTCAGCCCTTTCTAGCACATGTCGACTTTCCCTAGTATTAGCTCTAACCAATATTCTTCTTATCAGGTGTACTCCTTCCAGAATTTTGGTAGTTTATCTGCTGCATTTATTTTCCACTTGTTCAACTGTTTCTTCTGGCCCAAATATATTTTATGCCCTAGTCTCCTAGAACTACTAGAGGAAAAGAAAAGTCAGTTGACGTAGTAACATCAGGTTTAGTTTGAAGCTTTCATTTAAGTTTTATAATTAGATACTCTGTTTAGAAAGGAGGATGACAATATTTTTTCAATATGGATTATGTCATTTTCAGGCAAGTAAAATACTTTTAATTGCATCTCCTTTTACCTGCTTTCTTCTTCTGTCAAGTTCTGCTTCCCAGAATATTTTGAGGGATACCTTCATAATAATTTTTCCATCACCAGTATAATTTAAAACATTATTAATTTAACACAAGTGCTATGTATTTATCATTCCAGTATCAATAGGTACTGTATTTCACAGTTTAGCAGTCTTTGGCAGGTTCTGTATATGGCACAGAATTTTACATTAACAGCGTAACTGCATTACACACTTTGTCATGGAAAGCAGTGGAACTTAAGATTTGCCTGGACTCGTGAAAAGGGTTGAAAGCAGTACAAATTTGACTAAAGGACAAGACTTTTCTGTGTTAGAAGAGTGGTAGTCCACTTCATCTTTGTAGGATCTGTCATAGCTTTTCTTAGAGAGCTATTTAAACCAGTTTAGTTTGACAGTGTCTCCTAAAACAGTTAGTACCTTCATCGACACCTGCCTGTATTTGGGCACCATCCTCAGAAGTTTCAGAAGAAACTGTTTTCTGTGTAGGTCTTTATTAACAGAAACTAGTGAAGTACCTGCTGTACAGAGACTACCAGGACTGTCTTTTCCTGACAATGAAGAAAAGGGAAATTCCAACTGAATCTAAACAGGTTGATGATGTGCTGAATGTCTTAATCTTTTGCCTGAGATGGAAAGGACAAATACTATGGGAATTAAAACCCACACGCACTTTCCTCAGCTTCAAGAAAAGCCAGTGGTGTCACACTGAGCTTGGAGTTTGAATATTTCTGTTAATAATCAGTGTTTATCTGAGTACATTTGAGTATCTCAAGCAGCAAAACCTCTTAGTATCAAAAATATTCTCCCCAAAAAGAGTCAAAGCCCCAAGGCAGCTTTAAAAAGAAACCATTCTGGAATACACAATAGCAATTTGCTTTGTTTACCTTTCATCATAGTACATTGTGGCTGGCTTATGGTTTTGGATAGAGTTCCTTTTTGCTGTAAAATACATTTAAGATAATTACAAAAAGTAAAAACGGATGTCTCCAAATCAGAATTGATATACTGGATATTTCTTATAAGCCAGTAGTGACCACAGGTTTCAGATTACTTTGCATCTGAACTGAACTTTTGATTTCTAGATAAATCCCCTAAAAGAGAGAAATAAATACCTGTATCTATCGGGCTGAAGTTCAGAAGGGTAGTCTTTGCTCAGTTTATTTCCTAGCCTGAATCCTTTGTCTGGCTTTCAGGTTACAAAGCATGATTTTGTCTGTCTGGTGGACAGAAAGTATTTGCCATCAGTAGGTGGGATGATGCAGCTCTAAAAAGAACATACTGTCACAGCAATATGTATTGCTGTGGTTCTAACAGCAGATGACTGTTCATGAAGTAGCACCTGGAAGGCATTTTAGTGCATTTGTTTTCTAATCAGCCAGTCAAAGTAGACTCTCTTTAGTCCTGTTTGTAGGTGCCATTGTCAGCTGTTCACTCCTTTCAAGGTTTACAAAACCCCTTAAACTCTCCTCCTAAGGAGACTAAGTAAGAGAATTGGTGTTAGAAGACACTGTTGTTCTGAAGGAAATTTTGCTGTTGCTGTGTGCTATGGAGAAACTCTGTCAACAACAGTGAAAACATAACCTTGGGTACAGTTGTGAACCACGTCCTCAGGTTTAATGTAGGATTGCTGTGGTTGAGAGTTACTATTACACGTCTGAATATCATGTTACATTCTTACTTGTTGGGAATACTAATTAAAACATCATATAGTTACACCAAGTGAGTGTGTTCTGATGTTGGAACACAGCCATTAAACATAGTTGTTGAACTGTTGTTTGTCACTTTGTTTAGAGGTAATGGTTCTATTCTAAAAGGTAAAAAATATTTTAGAAGCTTGGATGACTAAGAAATTGTCTCTTCCTATTTCTGAAATACATGAATGAAGTTTTTTAGCAAGTGGAATAATAATGGTGACTTAACTGTAAGAGTAAGAGAAGGACTATTGACATCTGCATGTGCTTATGTTGCTCAATTGTATCAAGTGATTGTCAGTTGAATTATATTTTTTTAGGTAACTTTTAGACACGATTCTTCAACAGTGGAAGTGCAGGATGACCACATAAAGGGTCCCTTAAAGGTAATAAACTTGTTTTATATTTTGCTAACACTTTGCAAAGCATTCTTTTTCAATATTTGACATAAATGTGTATATGCAGTATGAGGTGAAAGTGGAAAATTCAATCTATTACACAGGCCAGATAGGATCACAAAGCATGAAAGGTAATGCAGCAAAGCTAGAGTTAGTATAGTCTTCATGTTAACTTCCCCTTTGTAGTTAAAGGGGATGCAGCATACAGGCTAATGCAAGCCTCTTTGTTCTTTTTGGCCTTAAAGCTAAGAAGTTTGGCTAAGCTTTTGAGTTTTAGTCGCTGTTGCTTTGGAAAACTCAGCTGGAGAATTTGATGGGCAAGCTCTTATACAAGAGAATGACATCACTCAAATTGGTTCTTGTTCCCCACCTGCTGGCAGGAAATCATCAGCTCAGTTAGTTGGCTTGTTTTAGAGGAATGAAAGAAGTTTTGAGGGATACAAATATATTCAAATGAAACTGGAAAAGTATGGTATATTTAACACAGAAATAGGTTAGAAATTAACTCTGATACAAAAATGTTAATTTTATTGCCTGTTTTAGAAGTTCTCCAGTGCTAAGTGGCTTTTGTATTTTAGGTAGGAACGGTTGTGGAAGTGAAGAATCCAGATGGAACGTACCAGGAAGCGGTTATCAACAAATTAACAGATGCAAGTTGGTACACTGTAGGTAAGAGGAATAGTTATGTATTTGAATAAAACTCATGATGTAAAAATAAGCCTTTGATCTTGACATGTCTTAAGTATGGTGAGAGAGAAGTTTTGGAAACGCTTAGGTATTCAAAGTTTGTATTAAAAAACCTCCAAAATACTTCTTATTTTGGGTTTTTATAAGAAATTTTACCCCTCACAATCTGAAATTGAGACCCCAAATAAAGATGTAGTAATTTGCTCAGTAATTGGTAACTGTTTCTTAGAAATGTAATGTACCATTGTTAAATATTCTGAAACAAAGTATGCTGTCATACTTCCTTGAAGTAGGACAAGTGCTTTTGAAACACAAGTTGCAATACTTATTTTTCCGTACTCTCAGACTTAGCCCTGATAACAGCTGCTATAAAAACAAACATAGCTTGTTTTTTTTAAAAAGTCTTTTCCTGTTCGTTTTCCCTATTGTCCAATGTGACATTTCAGACTTCAGATGATGTATCCACATGCCTGCAAGGAAATACAACTTTTTTTTCCCCCTTAAATGTTTATTTTAAAGGTTTTATATCCATGGGTTTACTCATTGATATGATGTACCATTAGATCAGTCTGTCTTGGGGAAAACTGGTCAACTGTAGAATGATAACAAATATTCCATCTGTGCACTGGTAGTCTTAAAGGTCCTACAGGAAATGTATTGATTCTTGAGAAACTACCTACTTCTCTCCTTGTCAGATAACTGGGATATAGGAAGATGAAGACCAGGTCTTGAAAGAACCTTACTAAGACTTAGATGTTTTGAGATATTAATTTGTTTATTGATTAAGTGATGCTGAACGACTAGGGAAAATTAGTTTTTTTCCTAGTCATAGTCCTTTTAGAAAGGAATAGAGCTGTAAATTTAGGTAAGACCTTTCAGATGAGTGTTGCAGAAAATATATGTTTTCTTGTTGGAGAAGTAGAATGTATGAGTAAAGAAGAGACCAGGTTAGGATAAGGTGAGACATGGGGTATAAATACAAGAATTACCATTATAAATAGTGTTTTGTAATTAGAAGAATAGAAGTGGAGCAGATATGAGAGCTTTTAAGAGCAAAATGGTATAGCTGGTGTTAGAACTATGTTGTATGTAAACATTTATGCTTCTGAGAAAGCGTGAGATTAGCAGTTCAAAAAGAAGAATGTGATAGGAGTCCATGCAGATTGAATTTTGAAGGTGTCATAGAGTTGCAGTCTGTAAATCAAAGTAGATGTCTGTCAGAAATCCTGAACTTGAGAAATAGGAAGAGGAGATGTGAGAGCTGAGACTGAAACCCATGTTTTATAGATAAACGTAGACAAAAGTATGTTGACCTTGCTGAATCAGTAAAAGTAGCACAGCTGCTGGCTGTGTAATGCACTTGGAGAGAGAGAAGTGACTCTAGCAGTGAATGATTATTCTAATCTTTGTCGGGAGGCTGAGTAGAATGAGACTGAATTTATCTTCACAGACAGTGATGACTTTGCAGATCTGAGTGAAAGTCCTACTTGAAGGGTAGTTATGATTTATCAGATTTCTGAATTAGCACAAATCTTAACCAGCAGAGTTACATAATGTTGTCCTAAGACTTGTTCAGAAGGGTGTAATTACTTGTGTTGTTGATGATTTTGTGAATACAATTATTTGGTCAAAAACTTCATGTGAAGGGACAGATAGATCTGAAGTAGTACCTTTCCAGATGTTATTACTGAAGACCATTTATGCCACTGCAGTGGTAGCATGTAGAATTTAGAGGAATAACCATTTCAGGGCTGCTTGAAAACTCTTTTAACAGAAAAAGGTATGGAAAAGGTTTTTTTTAAGAGCATCCCCGTCTGCCTTGTATTCATAAGATATTGTCTGAGTAGAAATTGTACATCAGTTAGTTTCTGTGTCTTTTTCGGTGCTACTACTTTCCTACCATAGGAAGATAGGAACTAAATTAAATTAAAATAACCCAACTAGTGTAGCCTTTTTAAAATTAGTATAGCACACTTGCATAAATACATGAAGTGTCCTTAGTTTATTTGCCTGTCCTATAAAAATTCCTCAAAAAGCTCAAGGTATTCCAATCCTGGTGACTAGATAGTGTTTCATCATTCAAATAAATGTGTTTTCAGAAAGTATAAGTTATATTCTTAACATTTAACTCTATATTTACTATGAGGGAAAAACAAACAACAAACCCATAGAATTGTTTGCTTTACTAAAAATGCAGAATTGTGCATGTTCAAAAGTAGTCTTATCCCCTTCTTCACTTTTTTGTCATTACATTGCTTTTTCTCAGAATTCAAAGTGGTTTTATTATTATGAAATTGCCTCTTTTTTTCCTTTTCCTTGCAGTTTCTGAATAGGTGTTTTTAAATGCATTACACTCCTGTTAAGTCTGCTCAGTAGATGGCTTTGAGGATGTCCCATTAGGTTAGAATGTCGTGTGCGTTACAGCCGTATGTGCTGTGCTGGCCTCACAAGTCTCTCAGGGAGGTGAAGCTTTTCCTTTGAATGTATTCATGTTATAGAACAAGATTAAGGATCCCTCTGGCAGGGAAGAGGGCACAAGCAGATTACCACGTAGGATACATAATGTGGCTACCTACGTAGTGCTAAGTAGGCTGACCTCTGTTGTAGTCAGCTTATCCCTTGAAGTGGATAGATTTATTTTTTTCCCAATCTCTCATTATGTAAAGAGACTGTTATGTTAATTACACAAACTGAATTAGGAACCTGCTGCCTTCTACTTCACTTAATGAGGTGGGGGCATAATTATGTGTTGACCAACTTCAAATGTATGTGTTTTCTTGTGCAGTTCTTGCTTGATGCTTTTCAACAAATTTTGAAGTGCCCTTTGTAACTGATACTTTATCCCTAACAGTACTCAACAATTACTGTCATATAAAACACAGACTGGGGAATGGTAGTCACAAGTTTCTTCTTCAACAGTGCTTAGTTTTATATAGGGATGAAAATTTCTCAGAACCAGGTAGAAGTTACTTTCATATTGAATAAATACTAGTAAAAAAAAATTGATGTACCTTGTTGCTTTTTGTATATCTTAATTTAAATTAGTAATGTTGGAAATAGAGTATAGCACCCACTATTTGAAAGCCAGACATGGCTGAAAATTAATCTCTAATCTTGCCAAGCATCTTTTGCCAGTTGACAGCCATTCTCCTAACACTGTTATTTTGACTCTTGTGAAAGTGTTTACATATTTTTAGTTTTCTACCACATGATTGAATTCTAGTAAGACTGACAGAATCAGACTTGGCAGTACTGTTGATGGACAGAAGAGAAGATTTGAATGAAGGTGAAAGAGACATGTTAAGAAATTGCTGAAACTTTTAATGTAATATTTTAATTAATCTTGGAGTTGGTTCCATGCCCACAAAAGTCTTCAAGGTCACTACAGTGTGGGGACAAGAATATGATTGTTATTACTGTTGAGGAGGGGAAAGGAGGTCAGTTCTTGTCTTGCTTAACAGTGCAAAGATAGCCTGAGAGTTAAAACTTGTCACCAAGTTTTCATCTGTTAAGTACTTGTAGAAGACTTGACAAAAACTTACTTTTTATAGGACCATTTTATCAGCTTCTGAAGATCCCACCTTGCATATGTGCAGTGCATTTCAGGATTTGAAAGGATAAAGTATGTAGCTGAAGCCAGTGGTATTATGAACTTGTTTACAGTTGACCTAGTGAGAGCAGAAGCAACAGAAAGTCTAGAAACCAGGAGCTCCACAGTTCTCACTACAACTGGTTCTGATAATTGTCTGCCCTTTGACAATTGTCATCTTCCTGTGGGCTGATGTCACTCTTGTTTTATAGTGTAGCTGAGTGAAGACAGTAGAGAAAGGTGTTAGAACTTTTCTGTAACGTTAACTTTTTTCTCAAAATATCCTTTTATGTTTCTCCATGGTAAGCATTGCTTCCATTTGAATGTTGGAGGAGCTCTGGTTATATATTAAAGTGCTGCAAACATCAAAAATGCTTGAGGAATAGTTTTTCAGTTCTAGTGTGCATTGATTTTTAATTTTGTGTCCTGATCCATGAATTGTCTGTTCAGTTACTGATTTCTTAAGATTCCATTTAACATATACAAGCATGGAGTAGCTGTGGTGAGACAGCAGCCTGTGTATTTGGTTGATCTGTGCAAATGCTTTACTGGATATGCGAGCAGTATCCAGGTGCAGCTTTGTTTTAAGGACTGGCTACAGGAATATATATCTCATTCCTTAATACCTAAATCAATCACTTATTGATAACCTGATTTTTTTTTTAAAAAAATATTTTTTTTCTGTCTTTTTTTCTTGCCTCATTTCTTACCTGGTGACAGTATTTGATGACGGTGATGAGAAGACTCTTAGTTTTTTTTCCCTGTGTTTAAAAGGAGAAAGACATTTTGCTGAAAGCGAGGTAATTGAATAATTTTTATACAACAATTTTATGAAATACAATTAAATTTCACCAAATTGGGTAAGTTAAGAAACAAAATCAGTATTTCATATTTTTAATTTTTATATTACTAATGGTTCATAGATTTTTAGATCACACAAAAAACTGCAATCACACAACTACTTTGCTTTATATATATAATAAAATCTGTAAGTATTTATTGGGAAAAAAATCAAAATATGGTACTTGAAAAAAACAAATGTACCTCTTTGGACATAATTAAGTTCTGCTGGATTTTAGGTAGATGATCAAGTCTAGTTCGTAATAGCTGATGAGCTTGGAAGAACAAGACTTTTCTTTTAAAAGGCAAATTATAAGTTACTGTTGCCTGTTCATTTCAAGACAGTTATCAATATTTTGAAGCTGGTTCATGTCTTAAAGATGACTTGCATATTAAAGTATGCAGACATTTGTAGCAAATTTCAAGTAGTTGAAATTTCAGAATGAGGGTTATTCCTTCTTATTATGTAAGACAATCTGGACTGATGGGCAGATTTATGTAAACATGTTAGCTTGTTGGAAAGCGATGGAAGACAAGTTTTTTTACTCTATGTAAATATGCTCTTATTATTGTAGTCAGCTGAGCTTGTTGCCTGCTTACTGCATTCTTTTGAAGGTTTAGATAGATGCCTTCTAGAATCCTGTCAAGATTAAACACATGTAAAGAAGGCGGCCTAATTACATATTTAAATCTGGATTCAAGATATAAATGCCATAATTTTAAAGACTGTGTTGTTCCTTTCAATTAGCTCTTTGTTATTAATGATCAGCACTCCTGAAAATCAGATTGCTTCTCTTCAATAAATAGTATCTTAATGTGCTTTCAGGTGTATTTATACAGTAAGCAGGTTGAAAATTTTAGTGTGTGTGTATATATATATATATATATATATATATATTGCTTTGTGACCTGTTTGGCTGAACAAGAGTAATTCAGATTATTTTGTCAGATTCAGAGAAACCTTACATTCAGGTGACTCCTGCTTTTTATTTTATCATCATTCTTATCTTAGCTTTTGATGTCTTGTCGTAAGTCACTGATACGCAATCCATTGTCACCAGCCCTCAATAAAATGCATGTTGTGCATTTCTAATAATTCCCTCATGATTGCATAGCTATTCAGCAGGGGAAATTGTATCTCCAGTTTCCTTTGTAATTAGACCAGTGCCACATGGTTGTCTTGTTCTGATGTTGCTTTATCTTCATCTCTGACTTCCCAAGAGTGTGGAATCTTTTAGGGTGTCCACCACACTCAGAAGTAATAGTACATTTACTTTAAAATTTAAAAAGCTGGTTTTATTGTCTCTGTGTCCAGTTCTGTGGACACAGAATACCTTTGAGATTCTTTTTGGCATTTCATATTTAAAAATTCATACACGACTCAGAAATGTAGGTCAGAGGACCATGTTTACTGTGGAAGCCTTTGTGCTGTCTTTCAAAGAACAAGTGTCTATACAAAAAAACTGTGTGTACCAGGAGCCTTCACATCTGGAATGGTTATAATTTAGACAACAGCAGTCTTAGGGAAAGTTTTAAGAAGATGCTGTGTGTTCATGAAGTCCTTCTTTTGATACTTTAGCTTTCTCCCTGAATGGAGAAAGTTCTTTTTTTCCCTTCCTTTCTTTTTGTTTTGATGCTAGTATAGCATCAATTAGCACTCTCCCAATTATCAGTACAGCAACCTCTTGAAATTGTTTTAGAATCCTTCTCTCCCATATTAAATTATGAATTTCTAACAAAAATGCAATTAACTTGTCATGTTTGCTGCTACTGACTTATCTTGCAGTTTCATTTCATAGGAGACTTTTGTTCATTTTTAAGTAGATGACTGAGTGTTTAGTCTGATGATAGGACATGCAGAAAATTCATCCCATAGAGATGGAATATCTAGACCAACAGAATACCTTTTATTTAATTGTCTGTGTTTGAATGGTCCAAAGGCAGGACTTCTGGGAAGAATTGTCTGCGTGTGTGTTGGACAAATGTTAATTTTTAGAGGTGGGGAGAAAGTATTGGGGGAAAAAAAACCAAACAAACCCCAAACAAAAGACATTACTACATTACTGCTGTGCTTCTTTATTTCTTTTGTAATGAGAAAGTCACTCTATTGAAAAAAATTACTTTAACCAGATTATACAAACTGGTTTGGAGAATAATTTATGCCAGGTTTTTTATATGTGTTTGTAAATTTATTTTTTAATTTCAACAGACATTAGATCAGCTTCCACTCACAAATCCTGAACACTTTGGGACTCCTGTTATAGGAAAGAAAACAAACAGAGGAAGGAGATCCAATCATATGTAAGTTTAGCATCTTTATGTCTGTATTCAATTCTGAAGCTTTCAGTGTGCGTGGAGTTTTATTATTTGTATGTTCAGGCTTCTCTTATTAAAAAAACAGGAAGCTATATGGTAAATGCTGTTCAGCACTCAGACTGCAAGTCAATTTTGCGTGCATTGTTGCATGCAAAAATTGCAACAAGTCTTCATGTAATCACTATTTAAAATAGTACCAGGTATAGGCAAGAGGTTTTTTTCCTGGTTATTTGAATAAAAAAAGAAGGTGGCATATCAAGTGGAAATGTGTTGTTAAGCTATATTCAGAGACTTCTCTGTAGTAGAATATTAGTGTTATAAATGTGTTGGAATCAAACTAAAATCGTTACAATGCAGTCTTTGTCCAGCTGATAACAAGTCTTTGTGGAAGGTACTGAAGTCTTCATGCAGACCTTTGGTTTCTCATTACAAGGTCTCTGAAGGGCTTTTAGAAATAGGTGAGCAGTATTACAGTTTGCAGCAAAGCTTACTGATAGAAAAACATAGTTCAAGAGTAGTGACTTGGTTTCCTAGGTGCCAGTATTCTTGGTAGTTGTTATCTTGAAAAACCAGTGTTAGATACTCCACCTACTGTTCTTTGTTTTTTGTGGGTAGGGGTTTTTTTGGTGGGTTTTGGGGGGATGTTGTTTGTTTGTTTTTGTTTTTAAAGTTTTGAGATGGTAGTGGCTGGGATGGGAAAGAAATTTTCATGCTTGGATTACCCTTTCACACTCTGTCTTTTTGATAGCTTGAAATAATTATTGCCCTGTATATTTAGAGGTACTATAAATTTTCTCAATTATTTATTTACGAATTTGTGATTCATTGAAGGAAAAATATGGAAAAGGCTGGCATATACCACAGAGAATGTGATTGCAGCATTCCTGGTGTCTGTGAATGGGTTATTGTCTTGTCTGTTTCCCTAGTTGTACAGGACATTATTGTGGCAGAAACAACACACTTGTCTGTATTGTAGGATTAATACTAACTGAGCTGAGCAAAAAGACAAAGTGCACACATGCTAGTATAGCTGAGCTGAGTTGTAGTCTCTCTGAAATAGTCCTGGCTTTCTGTCTAGTCCTTGACTTCTTTCTCTTCCCACAAGAGATCCTCAAACCTCAGAAAGCAGCCTGAAGGACTTTCATACTGTATTTTAAAATAAATCACTAATTTAAAAAAAGATGCTGGGGCGAAAAAGCCCCAATGCTTGATTAACACTGCAAATAATGACATAAAATTAGGATGGGGAAAGTGAAACATAATAATTCACTTTAGATGGTAAATCAGTTGTCTTCTGTTACACAAATGCTAACTGTGAGTCTTCTGTTAATATTGAACTTTGTACTCAAAAGTAGTTATGTAAAAAATTGAAATTAGCTTTTAAAATTCTGCTTGTTGTGCTCACTGAACTTGCTGTGTATTTTCTGAGAATTAACCTTCAAAGTGACTATTAAAAAGAAAAAATCTGTATCTAGAGAGAGACATGAATGCTGATTTTAGTTGGAGTAGTTTTGTACATTTAGATTCCCCATGTGGTTAAAACCAGGTGCAACTTTGTACAGGAACAGTCAGAACAATGAGCCAGAACCTTTTTTAATCAACGTGTATTTGCACCTTTGCCCATCTACTTAGATTCCAACACTTCATTCAATGTGAAATTTAAACAGTCATTGAAATGCTTCACTGCACATCTTTAAAGAACTATTTCAGAATAAATAGACTTCTTTTTCTCTTTGCTATTCATCTTCATAGCTGATGTTTCTTCTTTAGAGATTTATCCTCTCTCAAAATAGCTTTTTATTCTGTATGGCTGTTAAAGTAAAAGCATAGAGAGGTTAAGAGGAAAACCAAAACCGTTTAGCTTAACATTGGTCCAAAATTACAACTGCAACAGTATTTTTGAACAGTGTTTCACTAGGGCAGAATTCTTGTTTTGAATGTCATGGCAGTGCATTTGTGTTCCTCCATATGGATTCATGATGGTGTGTTGTTTGGTTTTTGCTTATATTACATGTAGATGTGCATTTCTGAGTTTGTGATGTTTGATTTGTTCTTGTAATATGGTTATAAATACTTCTGTTAATTTTTATCCTAAAACACTTAACAAGCAATTCAAGTCACTGTTACTTATGCCTCTTTGACAATTGCCTTTGGATCTCCAGTAATTATTATAGACAAGTGTGAATAGTTGAGTTTTAAGTCTTTTTCTGTTGTTTAGTCCTGAAGAAGAATCTTCATCCTCTTCCAGCGATGAAGATGAAGATGATAGGAAACAAAGTGACGAGTTATTAGGAAAAGTTGTGTGTGTGGACTGCTTCAGTGTGGATAAAAAGAAAGCTCTGTGGTTTCCAGCCTTGGTAAGGGTTTCATCTTTATTTTAATTTTGTAAAGTTTCATTCATTTTCTACGCACCAAAGAAAGATGGCGTTTTAAATTGTTGATGAATTAATCTATATTTTTATTAGAACTTAGTATGTTTCTTCAAATTGGACTGTATCATAATAGTCAAAGGAAATATTTTATATGTAAATATTTGTTTACAAAAAGTGATTGCTAATGTGGCTTTAGTTTTTCCCAACAGCCAGAGCTGGTTGAAGTAATTCCAGCTTAACAGTGTGTTTACTACTATGGAACTGAAATTTCAGGGCTTTTCTCCTAGGCTATTGCATGTCATTTTTCTGAATTACCAATTTTTACCAAGGAAGAAAATACAAAGAAGTGCAAATAGAGGGGAAGTTTGGTCATTACATAGATTATTTTTCTAGCGTCAATATAAACACATTTGGTAATGAAATCAAATGTTTTTTCTTTGTTGCTGTGGTAGGTAGTAGAGAATTGCCAATAAATTCCTTTAAAATAACATTGTAGTTTTTTAGTACAAATATTTTCTTCCATTATTCTAGTTTAAAGGCACTTTTTTGTAAATAAACTTCTAATAAAATGTCACTCCTAGTCTAAAGATTGTGTATCGACAGACTGATATATTTGGAAATAAATGTATTTCCAATATGTGGTACCTTCTAGTACCATGCTTTTTAATTTTTATTTTATTACTAATTATAAATATTTGAATAATTTATCTCTGGCAAATAAATGTTTATTTAATTTCAGGAAGACTTATGCTCTGCTTTAGAAGTAACATTTAACCCTTCTTAGTGTGTGCAATAACTCTCAGTTGCAACTTTCTACTTGTCCCCTCCTTGCAATGCAGTCCAGAGGCCTTCCAGCGGGACTTCAGGACTTCTTTTGGAAAAGCTGATGGGAGAGAATGAGTCATTGAAGTCTTTTTTTACGAGGGAGGGGGCAGAATATACAGCAAGGAGAGATCATGTTAATGGCAGCTTTAAGAGAGGTTTTCAGTAATAGACTAGGAAATCGATCTGTTTCTCTACTGAAAAATGTAATCAGGATGGATGCAGCATTGCCTGCCTCCCAGGTGCACTCTAAGAAGTGGTCAGTTAGACTGGCTTGAGCTGGTTTATGTCACACTGCTGGGTTAGTCCTTCTGGACATCCACGTGACAGGTGGTGGTTTCCCTGGCAGCCTCTCTGGTAGGTATTGGGCTTGCACGTGACCAGTGTAGTGCTGCTCAGGATAGCTGTGGGTCAGACCTTAAAGACAACTGAATTGTTGCTTATGCTCCCAGGTATACTAAACATACACACTGTTATTTCTTTGGCTTTCATTTGGAGATTGGAATAGCTCATTCTTCATGGAAAGCTTCCTGCAATGAAGGAGAAGCAGTAGGGGGATGGAGTTTGAGAGTGGAGCTTGTTAACTCTGAAATAGTTTATCCTAGATTAACTCTTATTTTAGTAATCAGGTTTATAGCTCTGCAAATAAACATCATACTGCATTTAACCTGAAAAGTTATGCCAGAGAATAGATTTATGCCCCAAATAGGTTTAGGGGTTTTTTGGGTGTTTTGGGGTTGTTTTTTGTTGTTGTTTGGTTGTTTTGGGTTTTTTTTAATCCTCTCGCCTGTAGCTATGCCTCTCCATTCTTTTGCCTTGTAAACAGGTTATCTCTACTATATCAACAAAGTAATTTTATCTTATTGCTGATAAATTTTGCTTTAACTTTGCATAATGTTATTTGTAATTATGTGAATAATGAAATGAAAATTCAGGTTTAATATGCTGAAGGGCACATATCTCCGAATTACTTTGTTCTAGTGATATTGTGTACCGATACGCTTTGTGAATAAGCATAGAGGACATTGTGCAAGTTTATTATGTGAAAAGAAGTTCAGGGATTAGTTTAAACCTTTACAGCAAGTAACAGTTAAGATTAGTAGTGGAAACTGATTACTTTGAATATTAGTCCTATAACCAGATAGCCTGTCACTTATAAATGGAAAATTGTAGAGATATAAATGTGGTAAAAATTATTCTGAGGACTCGGTGATTGACTACATTGTTTTAATCCTGCATGCATGGTGTTTTGTTTTGTTTGGTTGGGGTTTTTTTGTGGGGTTTTTTGTGCCTTTTTGGAGGAGGGAATGGGTACATAGAGAGCAGTCACTAATTGTAATTGTAAAAATGCATGGCAGTTGCTCCTTATGGCAGAGTGTGATTTAGTAAACCTTAAAGCATTGCACGGTTTTAATGCATACTTAAAGGCTTTTGGAAGGTACGATGAGGAAATCTGCTTGCAGCATTTTCAGAAAATTGAGTTTACGTAGGATCATCTCTCTCATCCTCCTGTGACTCCAGTGGAGTTTGTTTTGCAAGGAAATTGAGAAAACTTAATTCAGGCAAAACTGAGGTCATGTTGCTTGATGTGAAGGCAATAGATGAGGTTGTAGCAAGCTGTTTTCCAACTTCTGAATGAATTTCTGGCTACTAAAATCTTGGTGCTTCTAGAAAACCAATAGCTAACGCCAGGAGAGCCTTCCTCCATCTCTAGAGACCTAGGACATTGCACCTCTCGTTTCAAATGGGGGACGATACTCAAATGTCTTTTACCTTGATATTAAAACTCTGTTGCAAACGGAATCTCAATCTACATTTCAATTAGTACTTTGTTGTTTTGTGAAGTAACTTATTTGGAGAGTGTAGAATGCATTGAATTTCCAGACTTAAGCTATTAAGTTCTATTACTTTTGAGAAGCATATTTAGCCTATGCTCTGTGATACACAACTCTGTTTCCAAATCAGTTGGAGCTTTAGACTTTACCTTCTAAAATGCTATTTCCTCTTTACGTAGGCCAGTGACCTATGTAAAGAGGAAAAAAAGGTTTTGTCTTGCATTATGTCTGTGTATTTGGTGGAAAAAGTAGGACTGAAAGCAGTTGGTGTAAGAGAGAAGAGGCATTTACTAAGGCTAAATTAGGACTGCAGTCATTTGCTGCTCCTTGGGGTTTTGTAGCAGCCAGAATTTTCTTAATTTTCGGGGAACTACACATGTTTTGAGAGAAGAGAGATGAGTGGTGAATAGGATTGCTAGTCTGTTCTGTAACTCTGGAAATTCAGTATGTCTATTTTATTAAATTCATTAAGCTTTTTAATTAGTGACTTCTATACTGGTTTAACAAAACTTAAATAGCTTTTAAAATTGCAACAAATAATTAACTGTCTCAGTGCTAGATTTGATTAGTCTTCTGGAGTTGAAGAACCTATCATAATATGTGTACTTGAGGCACTCTTCTCTCCTAGGTGGATAACTTATGAATGCTCCATTACAAAATTGCATTTCATAAATTCTGTGTGACTTTGTCTTTACACAAATTGCAATTTCTGGAAGTTTGTCAGAAGAAGTCTAACTCGAGTGGCAGCACTTGATTCAAGTTTGGTCCTTTTAGGATGAGGAGTAGAATAAGCTGTAGTGGCATGACAGGTACTTACTTAACTTTTGTATGAATGCTGTTTTTACTTAAGTCTCTGGTAGCAGCTGTCAGTTCTCTCTAGGAAGCAGGCATGAGCTCACACATCCAGTAATTTCAGAAGTTCATAATTGCTGTGTTTTGAGGGATCTCAGCTGCTCTCATCTCAGCATTGCTAAAGAGAAATGAGCCCAAAAGGTTTTTGAAAACCACTGATACATACTATTAACCTGATGTTTTTCCTCTTTCTCTCTAAACTTTGCATTTGTAATACCTTTGCAGGTGGTTTGTCCAGACTGTAGTGATGATATTGCAGTGAAAAAAGACAATATTCTCGTTCGTTCTTTCAAGGATGGCAAATTGTGAGTAGGAATGTAGATGCTGATAACTGAATTAAAATCTGTACCATTCAAGTGAAATGTAGTATGAGATGTGTTATATAAAGTATTAATAACATCAGTAAGCTCAGTAAGTTTCTGCCAAGATTTTTCTAACGTTTAGAAAGCTGTTAACAGCCTACATTGTGATGAAATTAGTCTTGAACTTTGTCATTATTAATAATGAAATGCATAAATCTCTCTGTCTTAGGTTTTATTTCATTGTTACAATGCTGGCAAACAAAGCAGCATTTCGTGACTTTGAGAATGGCTTGAGACTCTTCCCTGCTCTGGGTGGAATAGGGCGCTGCTGTTCAGAGATGTGTCCCTAAGCTTATGCAGCTACAGAAGGGGATGGGTGGGGGTGTGTGCATGCACGCACGTACACACCACACACACACACCACCCACGCACACACACCCTCTTTCTTTTTTTTTTTTTTTTTTTTGAGGAAGTAAGGCATATGTTTATCTCAGTCTAGACTACAACTGTGTATTACCATGTTCTTTGAAGAGATGTCATGCTACTCAAAGTAGGAAAGAAAACAAGAGAAACCTAGAAACCCAGACTGTGTGGTATTTGCAACAGAATAAGGAACTTCATGTTCTTAAACTCATGTTGGTCAGGGAGGGGGTTGATGGATGACAACAGAATTCTTTTTTCTAGGTTTTAGCTGCAACTTTTAAAATAAAAACTATTTATTGTGCTTGGCTCAATTTAACAGAATGCTTTTGCAGAAAGGATATTGAAATATTTAACAGTTTCATTGTGGTTTAATTACTCACTAAGTCTAGGCTATGGCTTTACCATTTGATAATTATTCAGGCATCAATGCACATCACTGGAGATGGAGAAACACACTTAAGCATGTGTGCACACAAGCACGTAACCCTCCCCCCCCCACCCCTCAAAGCTGCAGTTCAAGTTTGCTTCCTCAGATGTAGCCATAATAGAAATTAAAAAGTGCTTTGTTCTTTCAATTTAGAAGTCCTTCATTTCATACTGGCAATTTATATTAATAATTATTTATGTTTTAAGCAAGGTAGGGTTTTGTTGTTTGCGGGTGAGTAGTTACTTGCTAAATTAGCATGAGGTTTTTATTAAGTAATATATATTTGGGAGATTCCAGAAACAACCTACTAGTGGAAGAAGAATGCATTCTTTAATATGCAGTGAATGCATGTGTATGGTCTAACCAAATTTATGTAGAAGTTTTGTTTTTAATCCACTGACTAATACTAGACTAGACTAATGTTGTAGAATTGTCAAGGTATAGTTCATATGCTTCTTTTGTGTGTTTAGTAAGTGTGTTATAGTCTTAGTGATACCTTTGTATTATACTATTAATTTAGCTATAAAATATTTTAAAATATTTTTTTAACACTTTCTAAATCATCTAGCATTTCTGTGCCAAGAAAAGATGTTCGGGAGATTAATGAAACTTCACCAAAGCCTGACGCTTTGTTAAAACAAGGTAAAAATAACTTTCTATGAGAAAAAACGTGTATGTATTTACTTTGTTACGTAAATTGCACTGAATTTATGGTAAATTGGTTCACATCTTAAAATTGCTAAAATACAAGATCTTTTCCTATAGCATAAGAGGCAGATAGAACTTAGAATTACTTTGTGCTTATTTCTTCCTCCTTCTTTTCCCACAGTGTAAACCTGTTGGAATAGGGGTTCTCTTAATTAAGTTTTCATATATGCCCTGATACAGAAGATCCTTGTTTTTGTCTTTAGAAACTAACATGGTAATAATCATAATAATAGCTCTGAATAATTTGATGTGCAGGGAACACTAGGACAGTTTGTGTGGGTAAGAGAAATAAGGATGGACAACACAGGGTTGTTGTTGAGGTCCTTTGAATTTGGGGGTTGAATTGTTAATTAGCAGTCTTTCATTCCCCTTCCCCCCCACCCCAACTACTTTTTTTGATTAAAAAATTTTGTCAAACTGATACTTCCTGCAGTGCTAACAAATGCTGGACCTTTTGCAGCTTTTGACCAAGCCCTTGAATTCCGTAAAAACAGAACTGTTCCTAGTAACTGGAAAACAGAATTGAAAGAAGACAGTTCCAGCAGTGAAGCTGAAGAAGAGGAAGAGGATGAAAAAGAAAAAGAGGATAACAGCAGTGAAGAAGAGGCAAGTGAAGTTAGTAAAGGGCGTAGATACACGGCTGATAAATATTACAGTCTTGATAATTTTTAACTAGGTCTTTTTTTTTTTTTTTGACATTTGGCAATATTTAACATGTTAACATAGGAAGTATTGTTCACATAGGCAACATTATTGCCTCTCAACTTTCAAAATCTTTGTTCAACAAAGATCAGTTAATGTGAAAATACCAACTTGAAAATCTAACAAATATATTTGAGTCACTGAGCAAAAAAACATATAGTCAAAAGAAATTAAAACTCAAAGGAAGATCCTGTTTTATAATCTTTCCCGTGCTGATTTTCATGCAGTGGCAGATGGGGTTGCAATACCTACTAGGGACTGAGCAGGTTGAAGAAGGGTAGATGTTGGTGTCTGCTGTCAAGTGTATTGATTTTTCTAAAAGAAAAAAGATTTCCCTTAGTTGGGTGTGTTTCTAAATGGAACTTACCTGCTAGTTGTTAAAGGTCTGGCTGCCTTTTGACTGAGGAGATCTATATAGCTAAAATATATTTAAGTTGTTTCTGATAAAGCATATGTGGTGCTTAAATTATTTTTTATAACTTTAAAACAAAGGTCTCTTTCTGGTTTTTGGGTTTGTTTTTTTTTTTTAAACTTCCGCAATTATGTTTTGCAACTGTATGTAAATCCAGATTGGCCTTTTCTTTGCACATACTGTCCCAGGATTGGCAAAGGAGTGTTTTTTCACTGATGTAGAACTTTAGGTTTCTTTGTGTGATATTAATTCCTGGGCTATAATGTTAGTCATGGCCCAGATGGGTTTCTGGTTTGTAGTTCACTCTCCCTACAAATAAACAGTAGTTTGCCCTTCTATAATAATGCAGTGTGTTGTAGTGTGCAGAAGGGTGTAGTTTCCCCCCGTAGTTTGTCTTGCATCTGCTTTATTATATATTATGTCAATGTTGATTTATTTTCCCCTTGGTGGCCATGGGGTGAGTTCTGTGCATGCTAAAATCATGCTACTGTAAATAGCTGCTCATTTACATGATAAACTTTTCTCCTGGCTCTAGAACTGTTAACCCCAGTACTTACTCGTGACCTACCCCATGTTCCAAGCCATGGGGTTTTTTGCTACCTTTTACACAGGAGCTCTATCTGAGGAGGCAGCTCTAAGCTGTTACTGACCTGCATTCTTGACATATTTGAAAAATAAACCAAATTGGGCTGGCATAGCTTTGCTGTTGTCTCCTCCTCCCTTGTGTCTCTGTCACTCTGTCCTCCTTCCCCTTCTACCTTACCCTTTCCTGCCCCCAAATTGCTATGCTAGGCCTACAGCTGTAGGTCCTCTTGTAAAGCAAATATTGCAAGTAGTTTGAACTGTTCTTTCCTGGCTTCCATCTGTAGAAAATGGAGTTTACTGATTTTGGAGTGGTGAAAAGTGAGAGATTTTGAAATCTTTAGATAATTACCAAGAAATCTGAGTTGTTATACATCTCTCTTATCCTGGTCTACTAAAGAATTGCTTCATTACAAGCTATCTCCCTGGCTACCCTGATGTAAAGAAGCAAAAGAGCTTTCAATCAAGTCATTAGCCCATGCACTCCTCTTCCATCTTTCTTCTCTCTTTTGTCCTGGAAGTATGGTGTCCTACCTCATGCTTGGTTTTCTAATTATCTATTCTTTCCTCCCAGCCTCCTGTTCAGAAAAAAATGAAGACAAGTGGAAAGAAAAAAAATTAGTGGAAAGACATCTTTCACATCTGGCTGTGAGGCTGGAAGAGGGGCTTTTGACTCTTTTACTTCCTCTGTACCTTCTGGTGGTACTCAAAATCTGCCTATTATCACTTTTTCTCTCACTGGGGTTTGAGAACTGTTGTGTAATTTCTTATGCAACTGCCAGTAATGCAGTAGACTTGAAATTCCCATCAATAGTGGAATTGTAAAGGAGAGACTGAACTGGTTTGGGTCTTAAATGGTTGTTATGGTCTTTCTCTCAATACATCCTTCCTGGAGTTTGTGGCTCTGGCATACCAGAAGATGATGTTTCATCTCTTATTCATTCATTTCTTTAATTTAAGATTTGTTGGGAGACTGCAAAGGTGTGAAGTAAAAACTTTGCCACCTCTCCATGGTTATGAGTTCATTTTGCCTCCTCTTTAAGCTCACAGGAGACTGTCCAGCTCTGATCGAAAGTTCCAAAGCCCAGTTTGCAAGGGGCTGTGCTCTACTTAGTATTTCAAGAAGCAAGGAGTACTTCCTTGGCCTCAGTACTAATTCCTGAGCTTTCAGGGAAGGTTCATGTCCAGCCATAGGCATGATGAATGTAGGTGGGTTTGTACCTATGCAGATTGACACACAATCTTTATATACTGATCATTCCCTCACAACTTTTAGGTGAAAAATTCAGTTTTTAGCTACAGTGTTTGTAAATATTTGACCTTGCACTCTTTGTGCACCTTCTGTTTAGCTCCTCTTAGTTGCATGTGATGTTGTATGAGCTAGTCTTTCTATGGGCTAGACATGAAGATCTCGGCAAATATTTTTGGGATTTACTGTGACATCTCTTGTGATAATTTCTTCTCCAGTATCCAATACTTCAGTCATCTGCTCAGCTAGTTTTCTGAGGCAGATTAGTTTGTTTATTTTCTTTTTTCTTCATCTTCTCTCTCCTCAGTGGTCAGTGGCCTCCACTTGCCTTTGACCATTTTCCGCAGCCTCCTCTCTTTTTTTTTTTTTAATATTGGCTTGTGCTGGTAACCTCCTGGCTGTCAAGCAGTGTCTCTTCTTGAACAGGACCTGTGGGCCTGCTCTTGGGACTTTGTTATCCACCTGCAAATTGTTCTAGTGTGTTCCTGGATATGAAAAATTCTTGCTGGTGGCCCTCAGGCTATCCCTATGGTCCTGGTACCCATGAACCAGAACAACAACAACAACAAAAAAGTCAAACCGAACAAACCCAAACAAAAAAACAACACACACACAGAAGACAAACCAGACCTCTTACATATGTCACTGCAGGCTTCCTATGTAGATGTCCCTATCCTATATATATTCACACACACTCCTGTAGATACTCATATACATATATATATATATTTTATATATAT
>NW_010325006.1:0-1922 GCF_000700745.2 Antrostomus carolinensis | reverse complement strand
CATGTCAGATACACACACGTTACTCCACGTCGGATACACACAGGTTACTCCGCGTCGGTTCCACCCGCGAGGGACCAGGATCCCGATCCATGGTGGGAAACACTTGGATTTCTCCCGGAAAACACCAGTGGAGGATCCCAGCGCCACACCCGGGATGGTGGATCTCCAGGAGCCCCCGGCAGCACCTCCAGGTCCATCCCCGCTCCTCCGGGGTTGGGGTTTTTGGGGGAAAAGCTGGAAAATGATGATTTTCCTGTTTGGGTTGATCCCGAGCTCCCTCCCCCTCGCTGCCGGGTGTCTCTTGGCTTCAATTCCCCCAGGAAACGTTAATTATCGAATTAATAAGAATATATTTAATTAGTAATTTGGAATAAAGACCTAAATGTGGCCAGAAATTTCAGGAATTTTTGGCATTTTGACCATTTTGGATGGAATTTGATGCGAATTTCAGCCTCTGATAGAGATTTATAGAATAAATAAAAGAAACCAGCCCCCCTAATTACAACAATTCCTTCATTCCAGGTATTAATTCCGATATAAAAGTCAATAAAATCCCACTCGGGCCCTTCTTTGAGGAGCAATTTTGTGAGAATTAAACAAATTCACATGGATTTGGGTTGAAAAACTCCAGAATGGCTCCTGGCTCTGCAGCGTCCCCTCTTTGGGACCATCTCACCCCAAACCAGTTTGGGTGCTGTCCCCCTGCTCTTCCCAAGGTTTTTCCTTGGGAAAAGGGAAAAAAATAATTAATAACCCATTTATTTCATTTAATAACCAATTTATTTCATTTAATAATCAATTTATTTCATTTAATAATCCATTTATTTAATTTAATAACCCCTTTATTTAGTTTAATAACCAATTTATTTCATTTAATAATCAATTTATTTCATTTAATAACCTGTTTATTTAATTTAATAATCCACTTATTTAATTTAATAACCCCTTTATTTAATTTAATAACCCATTTTCCCTTAAATAAGGATTTCTTGCCTTATTCCTGCCCCTCCTTTACACCTTTTCCACCTCTCGATCCCACCTGGGGTATCACCAACCCACCCGTGATGCTGAACCTCCGTTCCTCATCGTTTTGCCCCAAATTGAGGACAAACTGCAACAAACGACTTATTTTTCTAACAAATTCTGCTTTTTCTCTCTCTTTATTACATATTTGGGGTTTTTTTCTCTGAACTGAGCTGCTCCACCCGTGGGATTTCACTTTCCTTTCGAGCTTTTCCCTATTTCCAGGAGGATCTGATGGTGCTTTTGGTCCTTGGTTTGCACCGTGGGGGACGTTCAGCATCAACCCCTCGAGAAAATTATCAATATTAAGATCTAAATCACAAGGGGTCGGGGATGGAGGTGCCTTTGGCTGGGAATTTCCCAACTCTCCTATTTCCAATCCCAAATTCCGATTGCTGGAGCGAGATGAAAGAACCCAGGAGGCCTCCTTTTGAGATGGAGCTGCAGAGGAGACGTCGCACAACTGGTCTGAGAAGTTCCTGGCCCATCCCAACTGCTTGTTTTCACCCCTGATCTCCAGAATAACGAGGAGTTTGGACCGGGATTGTCACCCACGTTGGAGAAATACCGTGAGTCACCCAACCCTACAACCGGTGGCGTGGGTACAGTCACCCGTGGGCGTGGGTACAGTCACCCGTGGGCGCAGGGGAACCTCCCGCGTGGATTCTTCACCCTTGGAGGAACCTCCTGGAGAACCTGCTCTTGGGATTTGGATTTATCTTTGTTTTTATTTTCCCTTGGAGGAGAAAAGACGTCGTCACCGGGAGATCCTGGGGAGCTCATCCAGGGTTCGCTTCCTACCGCGAGCCAAGAACACCCACCAAATCAAACCGGAGGAGGAGAGAACGCGGGAAAAACAGACTCCCCCGCTGCAAAACACTCCTCCATTTATTATTTAT
>NW_010325005.1:0-3161 GCF_000700745.2 Antrostomus carolinensis | reverse complement strand
TGGTTGAAGTCCCCCATGAGGACCAGGGCTCCTATCTGCCTATAGAGCCTCATCTGCTGGGTCTCCCTGGTCTGGTGGCCTGTAGCAGACCTCCACAGTAATATCCCCTTTCCCTGCCTTCCCTTTAATCCTGACCCATAGACTCTCAGTTAGCTCCTCATCTGTCTCCAGGTGGAGCTCCATACACTCCAGCTGGTTGTTGACACAGAGGGCTACACCCCCTCCTCATCTTCCCTGCCTGTCCTTCCTGAAGAGCCTGTATCCTTCCATTCCAACACTCCAGTCATGGGAGCCATCCCAGCATGTCTCTGTGATGCCAATCAGGTCATAGCCCTGCAGGCACGCATACATCTCCAGTTCTTGTTTATTGCCCATGCTACGGGATGTCCATGAAGGAAGCTGCTCTTAAAGCAATTGTTCTTAATGCATTTTTATCTTGTGGACATAAGCAATAGATGTAGACACTATTTGTAGTATTTATAAAGGGCTAGTGCTCCAAGGCTTGAATTCTATGTATGATTGGGGATCTGAGAGGAAAGATTTTCTTTTAATTTTTTTTTTTTTTTAAGTAGCTGCAGATATGACATAAGCAAGAAAGGCCTGTATGCTTTTAAAAGAATGTATTTTCTTAGACTTGAAAAACTATCATGACAGGCTGATAACAAGCCCCAGTTCAAAGGTTAACAAGTATTTATAGCTTAAGAAGAATATATGAAGAATTAACAAACATGTTCCATCAACCCGTTTCTTCTGACAATAATGAGCAGTGCATGAGTAAGCTGTGTGCATGCATAGGGAGTTCATACCCCCTGTTTCGTTACTGGAGCCACAGCTCAGGCTGAGCACAGTCCATCACTGCTACTTCCCACACTTCAGCCTTCTGCCGCACGTGTTGCCTTTGTGGAAATCGGATTCCACAGGCTTTACTGGATTACTCATTACCCACATGTAATTATTACTGAGAGGAGGACTGGGTTTTAAAAGTAGCTGGAATCTGTTGAGTGGGAGTCTCAACTGAAAAGAACAAGTAGTTGGAGTGAAAACTATTTCACCTCATGAAGATAAATGTCTACCTCTAGCCACAAAAATTAAAGCTTTATCTTCTCTCCACAATTTTAATCTCTCCCCACAAGTTTATCTTATTCACTCTATTTGTGTGTCATGTTTTGTATATATCATCTTTTTCTTTTTTCTGAACTCAGGATGACTTGCAAGTGCTCTTCCTCTTTTTTGCAGGGATAAGACTGTTCAAGGGGCAGTATCTACAAACAGGATTTACATTTGTCTTTTTCTGGAGGAAAACATAAAGTTTCTTACAGGAAAACATCTATTTCTTACAGATTTTTTAACTTCACAGCCACAGTGTATGCCACACAGAAAACATTGTCAAAGTTGGCTTCACCAAAGGAATGTGTGGCTGTTGTTCTTAGTGGCTGCTAAATAGTTTTAAAGTTTCCTAATCTTGTGATAAGAAAGTAATTCTGCTTTTTGCTGTCACATGGAGTGTGGGATTCTAAAGTTAGGTACATGGCAACATTTGCTCTGAAAAGCCTTATTATGCATCTTAATATTGTAACTGGTGACTAGATGGAATACTGACGTCCTAGATAAAATAGTTCTTCTAAGAAGTAATTACTGCTTTGTCTGTTCAAGCAATAGGTATTCTGTTTTTTATTAAATTTTGAGGAGGTCCTCAGGTCATGCCTGATCTCCTTCCTCATTTTCCTCCCCTTCCAATAGGAACTTGTGCCAAATGGATTGATTATATCACCTCTTCCTCATCTGCACTCTGAATTTACACCTGGCCAGTTTATAATCTTGTGACAACTCTGTCATTCAGCTCTTCTGTTACTGTTTTATGGTTCCTGTAACTTGCTAGAGGCTGTGTTGATGATCATCGATCTTCCTTGGTCTGCCAGTCCTAAGAAGCTGTCCTGAATCTCCCTTTGGTATGGAACACAGAGAAGTTACAGCTCTTTTTAAAACAGATGAATGCTTGTGCTTACAAAGCAAATCAGCAGGCCTGCAGTAACTGCCAGCCCCCTCTGAGGAATCTTAGGGAGCAAAGCTGGGCCAAAGGGGTTAAGCTTTTGGGAACTGCAGTTGAGTTAGTCAGCTGAAGCCAGGCAGGGTCCCTAGAGCCAATCCCTCCTTGACCATTCAAACTTCCTTTAGCTGCACGAAATGACCTCTTGGGTCCCTGATCCCAGCTCCCCCTGTCCCTAGCAGTCACAATAACTTAATATTTGTAAACTCTCTGAGCTCCTGTTTTAATACACTTGGCATTTAATCATAGAATCACAGAATGGTTTGGGTTGGAAGGGACCTTAAAGATCATCTAGTTCCAACCCCCCTGCCGTGAGCAGAGACACCTTTCACTAGACCAGGTTGCTCAAAGCCTCATCCAACCTGGCCTTAAACACTTCCAGGGAGGGGGCATCCACAGCTTCTCTGGGAACCTGTTCCAGTGTCTGACCACCCTCACAGTCAAGAATTTCTTCCTAAGATCTAATCTAAACCTGCCCTCTTTCAGCTTAAAGCCATTTCCCCTTGTTCTGTCACCAACTGCCCTTATGAAAAGTCCTTCCCCAGCTTCCCTGTAGGCCCCTTCAGGTACCGCTATAAGATCTCCCTGGAGCCTTCTCTTCTCCAGGCTGAACAGCCCCAACTCTCTCACCCTGTCCTTATAGGAGAGGTGCTCCAGCCCTCTGGTCATCCTGGTGGCCCTTCTCTGGACTTCTTCTAACTGGTCCATGTCTCGCTTGTGTTGGGGGCTCCAGAACTGGACACAGGACTCCAGGTGGGGCCTCACAAGAGCGGAGTAGAGGGGGAGAATCACCTCCCTCGACCTGCTGGCCACGCTTCTCTTGATGCAGCCCAGGATACCGTTATTGGCCTTCTGGGCTGCAAGCGCACATTGCCGGCTCATTCACGCTTCCATTGCAGACTTTGCTATAACGTGTTTTGTTCTGCTTGTCAGAAACTTTTTTCTAATGTCCAGGTGAGGTACAGTCGCATCCAGCAAACACCCACTTGTTCTCCTGACAGCTTTGTCCGCTCCCTCCTCGCTTTTCTTCCCCTGTAACCTGTCCAAGCCGCGGTACCACGGGCACAGGCTGCATCTCCTGTTTAACCAGGTGCAGGAGGGGAGGAGCCAGGTG
>NW_010325004.1:0-1099 GCF_000700745.2 Antrostomus carolinensis | reverse complement strand
CACACCTCTTCTAATACACCCCAGGATGCCACTGGCCAGTTCTGGCTCATGGTCATCCTGCTGTCCACCAGGACTCCCAGATTCCTTTCCCCTACACTGCTCTAAAATACAATAACCTTCATCCTGCACTACTGAAAAAATGGCAGAACTTTATTTGGCTTACTGAGGACTGGACTGGTCCCTGAATTACTTGTGCACTCAATAGGTGTTATTTTCTATATCTATGGCTAAATTAAAAACAACAACAACAAAACCCAACCAAACCAGACCCAAACTATTTCAGCAGAATTCTCTATACTAATGGAAAATGCTTAGAATTGTTTAAGCCTCCTTGAATCTGAGAGGATTAGCTCCCAAATTTACCTACAGTTCAGAGAGTGACTCAAGTTGTCACAGAAATACAGTTTAGTAACTAATGAAATCTTCCCTTCTTTGAAAGGCAGCCTTGTGATTTTGTAATGACCAAAACTAGCTTTTTAGTGTATTTATGGTGGGTTGACCCTGGCTAGATGCCAGATGCCCACCAAATCCCACTCTATCACTCCCCCTTCTCAACTGGGCAGGGGGAGAAAGGTTCATGGGGGGAGATAAGAACGGAGAGACGTTACTTACCAATTACTGGCACAAGCAAAACAGACTCGACTTGGGGGAAAAACAAATTTAATTTATTACCAATCAAATCAGAGGATAATGAGAAATAAAATAAAATCTTAAAACCCCTCCCTCCACCCCTCCCTTCTTCCTGGGCTTAACTTCTCTCCTGATTTTCCACCTCCTCCCCCCAGCGGCACAGGGGGACAGGGGACAGGTTTTGAGGTCAGTTCATCACAAGTTGTTTCTGCCACTTCTTCCGCCTCAGGGGGAGGACTCCTTCCCCCACACTAATGTGGGGTCACTCTCATGAGAGACAGTCCTCCACAAACTTCTCCAACGTGAGTCCTTCCCAGGACTGACAGCTCCTCGCAAACTGCTCCAGCCTGGGTTGTTTCCATGGTGTGCAGTCCTTCAGGAAGGGACTGCTCCAGCGTGGGTCCCCCATGGGGTCACAAGTCCTTCCAGCAAACTTGTTCCAGCCTGGGCTCCTCTCTCCATGTGGCCA
>NW_010325003.1:3062-10631 GCF_000700745.2 Antrostomus carolinensis | reverse complement strand
TTTTTTTTTTTTTTAAAGAGTATTTTTATATGAAAGACAAGGTTTACAGTGAGACCTAGCAGCTTTGACCCACTGATAGAGTAGAAAACAAGAGGCAAGCTAATATTCAGATCTAGTATAGCATATTTTGGTGTGACAGTGCCATTATCATGGTAGATAATGTATTATTTCCTTGTTATCTTCCTGCCCTGAATTTAAAATCACTGCAGAAACTGGATGGAAGATTTAAAAAAAAACAGATGGAAAACTTGCAACAACTCCCCTAAAGAAGTACTGGAAAATACATTAGGAACATAATTTAAGAAATTGAGTTAATTATCTATAAATGTAAGATAAAAAGAATCTATCAACTGCAAAAAGACCGAAATAGGTAAATGATAAAAAAAAGATCTTCAGTTTCTCAGATTAGCAAATTACTCAGACCTTAAAAGATTTCTTTTACTAGTCATATGCTTCTGCCTACAACATTGTGAGACATAGGACTTTTAAAAGACAGCAGTGCCCTGCTGGGTCAGATTAACACTCCATCTAGTCCAGTTCCATCTTGGAAATCAAGAAAAGGAGGTACAGTTTAGGGAGAGAATGAGAGCCTGCCTACTCTGTCCAGTCCAGTCCTGCCACAATTCCCCAACATCCAGCACTGTCACATTAGAGGGTACAGTGCTCCTCAGTCTTTGTAGTATCTACATATTAATTTCTTGACAACTGATTAGTTTAATCCCTTCTGAACACACTGACACTCTGCACCCATGGGTTCACTGCTTACTCTCCTTTTCTCATGATACTGGATCCAGGAGGATTATCTCGATTGAATGATGCAGAAATCAGTTTTTCTATTGAATCCACATTTTTGCTCCAATACTGGACTGATAATAGTATAGACAAGAATGTCTAAATAGACTTCCACCCAAGAGAAAAAGATATTGTCTGAAATTTTTTTAATCCATTTCCTCACTTCTGAAGAGACTGGGGAACCTGCACATCCTCATGGATCTTCTTCTCATGTAATTTCCGTTTTTCTAAAGACAGCTCCCTTCCTCCACCATGTAAACCCAGTCATGCTATCCTGCGGAAATCCAGCGGGTTTTGAGGTCAATATCAAGCTTTAGTTTCTCAGTTACCTAAAACAACAGAGAATCTCTGGTAGCTGCAATGGGCTGTTCTACTCCACAAGGGACAGTCAAAGTTCAGTTTCACAAAAGAAGAGTTATACAACTTCTTGTGGATAGCAGAGATTATTGGGATTGATGAGTCTTGTGGTCAGCCAGGAACAGACTGTGATCAGTTACACAATCACCGGCTTACAGATCTCCCTCTGCTTGTCACCTCTTGCCATGACCTTTAACGAGCATATGGCTTTCCTCTCTTTCTAAACTCATACAGCCTGTCCAGTTTCTCTTTCAGAGACCCTCTCCATACCTCCTTTTCAAGCCTAGTCTTGACCATCTTTGTTTGGCTTTTCCTAGTTTTGCTCTCCTCACGTGTCCTCTACAATCTGCTCCTTCTTCTAAATGAAGCCTTTAAAGGAGAATAAATTTTTCAACAGACATCACGAACACTTTGATTAAAATGCATGAAAACAACTGTCACAAAGATGTCTTCCCTTTGTGCAGTTCAGACAGCATGCTGAAGTTGTGCAGGAAAACCACCAGAAGATGGGACCCTCAAGCTCAGGAGACGCACTGATGCTTCTCAGTGTATTTTCAGGTCCCAGGCTCCACTGAGATACCCTGTGGTGTCAGAGTGACAGAAAGGCAGGCTCTAGGGACCTGTGCTTCAAACTAACAAATGCCCAGTGGAGTACAGGCACACGTACACACACTGTATTCAGCAAGCACATCTGCTGAATACAGAACTATTCGCTCAAAATTGCCATCTCTGTCCCAAAATAGGCGTGTGCAAAAATAGCTGAGTTTTTTTCATGATGTTATAGGTACTTTATGGGGTTTTATCCTCACTGTACTACATATAGCTAAACTGATTTTGCTGGGAAAAACTGCAGCTGGAATAATTTAATACTTTTTATTCTGAAGGGATGAAGTTTGGTAAAGTTACATGCAACTAAATCCAAATATCCATAAATGAAGATGTTTAGTACCATCAGCAACAACTCCTGCTACTGGCTGCACCCATAATCAACTTTTATATAGAAGTGAAATTAGTTTAAAGATATTTAAATTTTCAGACCTCATACCAGTTGGATATTTAAAAAAAGCACCATGTTCCTCAGGTACAGTATTGCCTTTAATGCATTTTCTTCCTCATTTATGGTGGAAGGAATGAAATCAAATTGTTCTCTATTCTAATCCTTTTCAGTATTGAAAAGTACTACCATGGTACCAGATCTGTCAAGAAAATGTATAAATAAATCATCAGCAATCTCATTTAGGTAAGAACTCAGTGGGCTTTTTTCATTTTCTAGGAGAGCCAAATTTCTTTTGGGTTTATCTGTGTATGAAACGTGTTTACATGAATGACACAGATGGAACTGTTTCAACAAAGTTGTTTTGGTGGAAGGGAGGGAGGACAAGGAAGAAATCTTACTTCTTTCCGTACCAAATATGCAAATGCAGATTCAGGAATTTCTAATGTCGACGGGAAGGAAAAGACATGTAGCTCTGCAGATGCTTCACAGACCATTTGATAAACCTCCGGCAGGTTAAACAAACACACAGGGAAGATTGTAAATGATACGGCAACTGCAGCCTCTCATCAAACATGAAAATCAGCAACTGACTTTGCAGATATAATAAACACCTCAAGCAAAGAAAAGCTTACTAGCCTGTGATCTGCATTTCATAGGTCAAAACACTTGCTTCTGCTAGGAAATCACCCAAGATAGTTACAATAATAACTGCGATTGCAGAGGTTATTGCTAATGGATTTCTAAATGTTAAAAATCTCTTCTGTGGCAAATCTGAGCATTCTGTGCTGATTTTAGAAAGTAGACAGTAAAAGTAAGTGTCTATGAGACAAATGCAAATTGAGGGGAAAAAAGTGCTTTTGTAGACACATACTTCAACTTCCTAACTTGGCTTTTAAAGAGATACATATACTATTTTCAGGTTTTACTTCTATAATGATTTTTTTTTTCCCACAATGAGAACTATGAAAAAGGTAAGGGACGATTTTGTGACAGGTTTCCTCAGGCAAATCATGCTCTTAATCTGTAAAACCAGTTAGCCAGTGAAGACTATTTAGTATTTTGGCAGGGAATGAAGGATTAGGGGAAGACAGCAGAGCATCCGTGAAATCAGAGTGCTTACGAAATCTGAGGGAAGCTAAAGTCAAAGGCAAGGCTGGAAAAGATGATTGAGGTCTGCACAAGTTAAGCAATGCTACTTGAGAAGGTGGCTGCCCTGCAGCGAATGATGCAAAGGGGGCTGCTGAAGTTAGCAGCATTCTGTCAAAAAATAATGAGATCATTTACATCTTCTGTGGTTTTACTTGACACTGGAGTCTGAAGGAATTGGACCAAGTTGACAGGCTGAAAGAGCTGGGGCTGTTCAGCCTGGAGAAGAGAAGGCTTAGGGGAGATCTTATAGCGGCCTTCCAGTGCCTGAAGGGGGCCTATAAGAAAGCTGGGGAGGGACTTTTCGTTAGGGCAGTTAATGACAGAACTAGGGGGAATGGCTTTAAACTGAAAGAGGGTAGGTTTAGATTAGATATTAGGAAGAAGTTCTTTAGTGTGAGGGTGGTGAGACACTGGAACAGGTTGCCCAAAGAGGTTGTAGATGCCCCCTCCCTGGAAGTGTTTAAGACCAGGGTGGATGAGGCTTTGAGTAACCTGATCTAGTGTAAGGTGTCCCTGCTCATGGCAGGGGGGTTGGAACTAGATGATCTTTAAGGTCCATTCCAACCTAAACCATTCTATGATTCTATGATTCTAAGTTAAATGCAAGCATGAGAACAGCTATTTTTTAACATCTGCTGCCTCTGCCATATTAATCACAGAGGAAAACAAAACTGGCTCTGGAGGTGTGTTTGCACATAGGTAAACATCTACCCACTGGGGATGGATCATCTGTCTGTCGCATTTGACAGTCGCTGTCAGCCTGGCTCTGATGTTAATAGCTGAGCTACAGCAAGAATAACCTGGGACCCATCTTCCCTCTTAAGCAGTATCATTTAATGAAACTTGTATCCTTGGATCACATCAGAAATCTTTAATTTTTTTTAACCCTTGTGTATTTTTTTCAATTCCTCCTATATCTCTGTTATATTTCTCCCTTATTTCCAAGATTATCTTGTAAAAGAAAAACAACGCACTCTTATCTGTTCTAATATTATACTATGCTGTAGAGACCTTTCCCTCATCTAGGTTGTAGCACATAAAAATGTTAAATTCAGCTAATACAATTTAGTATCAGCAACTCAAGCACATTGTAGCTGGATGACATGTTCTGTCTTTAACTGTAATTTATACTGCATCCTGGAATTACATATATATTTTCAGTTATTTTCTTATTTCTTCATAAACTTAATTTGTTTTCCTGTAACAATATATTTTTGTTTTCAGGATTAAACAGACATTTCTAGATGTTACAAAACCTCCAAAATCATAGTGAAGAAAGTAGAGTGGTCTTTAAAATTCTTCAGCTTCCAGCTGACCTATATTCGAGTTCATTAGTTGTGGGCAGTAGACAAATCCCTCAGGAAAGCCACATTTTGTGTTGCCTGTGACAGAATATGAACATTTCCCGCACAGCAGGATGTGGATCAGGGAGGAGGGAAAAAAAGGCATAATTCTGTGGTTTTGTAAACATCGAAGTAGCACCTGTATGTGTTCAGAGCCAAGGATCAGAAGAAAACTGCCTTGCTGCTTTCTACTGACATATACATTAGGTATTTAAACATTTCAGAGCCTAAAAATTCCCAGGACATTAATTATTGTTTTTATTACAATAATTTAGTATTTCTTGACTTCTCCCAGAAATATTTTGTGTCCTAAGCTATTACTGAGGACACTACATCATACAGTAATTATTTTTTCAGTATCAGCTCTGTAAATACTCTTCTTGCAAGGCATTTTAAGGTTCTTTGACTTGCTTATGCTCCCTTCTAGCTCAGTAGTTCAAAATTCAGCCTACCCTAAAATTCTGTTTGCTTAACATTTCATTTTTGCATTAAAATTCTGTTACCAAACTCCCTAAACACGAGGCTGCAAAACTGCTAATAACAGTAATACCAGAGCTTGAGCGACTGCAGAGGATGCACTCAGGGCTGTACATTCACTCTCTGTTTTCCCTCCAGTTTGATGGCTAGCCCTGTTTTTGAGATCAAACACTGTGTTGAAATAGGAAACCTGTATTATAGCATGCTTCAAAGAATCAGGTAGGGTGGAAAGAAAGTGCAGTATTCATGCACGTACAAAGGAACTGAAAAACCTAGTCATTTTAATTTCAGACTTCAAAGTCTTTACTGTTTTCCTTCAGAGTAGAGTGACCTATTTTAACAACTGACCTGTTAGTACATCCCTGCACCTGCATACAAAACTTGGAAATGACAATGAAAAAATTGGTTAGAGAGAAACACAGGCTCACCATGGCATAGAAAACATCATGGGAATGATTTAGAACACCTAGGTTTGGTCCTTCCTGCTCTTCTCCATGAGGGTTGCCATGCCCGCTCACCATAAATACAGACAATTTGCCTATTCAGAAAATCAGGTATTACCATGGAGTAGACGGCAGATTTGGGAAGGTGCAACAGCTCCTTTGGGTCTAGGGGCTGGCACAGCTGGAGCACAAGGGTTATGCAGGAGGTGAAACAACAGTGGATCAAAGACAACATGATGAGGGACAAGGCTTTAAGGGCCTTTTGCTAGGTGTGCTGAGCAGGGCAGAAAGCAGGCAGCTGTGTTATTCTTCTCTCCCAGAGAACAGGAAATTCCCCGTTTGAGGAAATAATCTCACTATGGCTCCTTGTTACTTGGTGCCGGTTCTTCAAACAAGAATTTACTTGTGAGAGAGACAGCTACATGACTGCAATCCTCCTAGCTAAACTAAATCTCTGAATTTATAGATTATTCAAATAGCCGTGCCAGACTACAGTTTACGTTATAGTTGTTTTGAGCCCTTGACCACTTCAGGCAATAAAACTTCACATTTCTGGAAGTCTCCCGTAGTGCAGATGTCTGAGCCAGTAGATGCAAGAAGTAAAAAGTATGGATTTTTTTAAATTTAATGTCAAATAGATAGGGTACAAATTAGCTTTTCCCTAAAAAAAATAGTTTTTGACCCAACTAAAACGATTTGCAGAATTTGACTGAAACATACTAATGATTTCAGCCAACAAAAATAAAACATTGAGAAGCTGAAACATTTCGTCTGTTTAAAGTCTGTGGGGTTTTTGACTATTTATTTTAACACTTTTTAAAAATAATAGTAACCTTTAAGACTCAATAAAAAGCATGTATAGAATTGGACTAAAAACAAAATGAAACCTTGGTTGCAAATTTTATTAAATATTTTAATTAGCCTAAATTTTATGGTGTCATTTTTTTGTTTCATGGAAGAATTATTTTTTTGCTTGTCTCAGGTCATTTCCTTTCCTTCCCTTCCATCCCCTCAGTTTTCAGTGAGTGAACTGAAAATAGACAAATAAATAAACAAAGCGAACAATTTGCACAGCATTAATGTTGAAAGATTTCTCCATGTTGTTAAAACACATAAGAGGGCATTGGATTTTAGTCTGGAAAGCATGGGAGCAGCTCTTCTCGATTTCAAACAAGCCTCTCTAATAATGTCATCAGCTCCTGACATTGTGTCAGTACTGTTGGAATATTTTATGCCCTTTTTAAAGCCCCTGCAGGAACAAGCAATGACAGGAGCGACATCTTTGACTCGAGTGTTATTGACCTAATGCTTCCCCTTGGCTAGGCACCATGCTGGACCCTCGGCAAGCCAGGAGGAAACCTCAGTCCAGGGACTCAATGGGAACTATGGCCATCTCAACCTCGGGATCTAGGAGGTTAGCAAACAAGAGAGCATCAGATACTTCATTTTAAAATGACAGACATTTTTAACTGCATCTGTGATTCTGAGGGAAGGGCCTTACCCGTGAATTTTGAAACACATCGCTTTCGTTTATGTGCCAAAGTACTAGTCTGACAGTGATAGTTTCCTGAATGAGGCACAGTACACACCCCCTTGACTTCTGTAACCTACTACATGGGCAGAGTAGCAATAAGGTTTCATTATATACTGGTTGATAGTCTAAATTTAAAAGTTCAGAGGAGAAAATCTGTATTTTTCTTACTCTGCAGGCTGCTTGTAAGGTATGGCATGCTGGCATTACCTCAAGCCTCGCTTTTATGGTAAGAAGTTCTGACTGTAAAGCTAAATAATGTTTCAAACAATCATGCATATATAATTATAACTAAACACCTACATATCTGCAAAATTAAGTCCAAGTTTCAAATAATATAATTTGAATTAACTACAATTTAATCAATTCTGTAAATCCCTTTGAAAGGATCTGTTGCTTGTTGATTTTGCACCATGTGAAGACATGATAAATATGACATGTAGTCTCATCACATGAATAATGCATTCTGCATCTCAAGCA
>NW_010325003.1:0-3032 GCF_000700745.2 Antrostomus carolinensis | reverse complement strand
GCTTCTGGGGATGAAAGGAATTAAACTCAGTGCACTGATCTCACAGTATGTGCTCATTTGACTTTAATTATAAAATTATTATTTCAACATTTTTTTTCTTGTAAAATAAACCAAGCCTGAGCTCCATGTAACCTCTATAGAATTATATTAGTTCTCTACACATTCAGTCTTTGCTCATCAATACTTCACTTTCAATACAGTTTCACATGGAAGGATAAAAACAACCTCTTGGGGTTTACAGTTGGTATAATGGCTTCAGGTCTTGCAGCAACAAAAGCTCCCCTTTTTGACATCTGGCCAAAGGAAGGAGCACTGAAATCCTGTAAAGTGAATTCAAGTGTCATGAGGATAAACTTTCACCAGGCACAGGGAGACAACACAACTCCATGCTAGGCTGGAAGATTTACATCATGCATCCTGAGTATGTATTTTCACTAGTATTTTTTTCTACAGACTGTTCAAACCAGTGCAAAGCTCAATATAAGACCATTTACCTTGCTAAAACCTGAAAGTTTTCTCTTGGCTGATTCCATGGCCAGAGCATTCCTTGGGAACAGCACATCTGCTGTTTGTGTCTCAGGAATGACAGAGCATCAAGTGGATTAGACAGCTCTACTGTCAAAGGCACTGCCATGCTTCAAGCTTGAAAAAACAGCACTTCAGGAATGTGATGTGTTATCAGGCATATCATCTGGGGGGGGGATATAAATTAATACTTTCCATACAGTGTATGCTCTCCATGTAAGGACTGCTGACAGTAACTCTAGCTGACGTGTCTCCACCCAGGTCTAGAAGAATTTACCAGGTTCACTGCATCACACCTTCCAAGTCAAAAGCTATTTAGAGCTGACCTACATATCAGAAGCATGATCCTGCCCCCAGGCAAAAGCAGCTGCACTTCTTCTGATCTCAAACTAGTTAATGGTACTAGTTAATACTACTAGTTCACCTCCTACTGCCAAGCCAAGCTGGCAGGCTGGGATACTTTTGTGTGAAGATTAGTCCGTAATGTGGATAAACTGCCCACAGACAAGCAAGAATAGATGCTGTTTACAAGGTGCTAGCTTACACGTGAAACGTGGGGTCAAATCTTCTCAGTATCCAAGTGATAGAAACATTTACAGGTTATTTTCAGAAACTTCAGTAAACTCCTTAATGTTCAAGTTACTTCTCCAAATAGTACTTAGTTTTACAAAGCTATTAGAAGTTTTACAAAGCTATTTATGTATCTAAACCCACAACATCCGCATTGCTAGAATGTGAATTTGTCTGGGCATGAAGAAATTTTATTTTATTTTATTTTTTTAATATCCAACCAGCTCAACCTCATTTATCCCTTGGGGCTCCTAAGGTCTAGAGATGCAACAATGCATTATGATAAATGTCTGCACTATATTAAAAGCTGAAGAATGTACATAAGCTTACAGCAGTTTTTTCAGAACACCTGAAATGAAACAGAGTACTTCTCACCAAACACTTGCCAGTATTATCTCTCTGAACAAACTGTGACTTATGCAGAGCATACAGATTTATCTGCAATGCTCTCAAAAACTCCATAATGTGCAGCAAATTTTTTAAAAATTCAAAATAAAAGGTCATTGGTCATGATGACTATTCAACACTTCAAATTCCTAATCTTATCAAATGCTCTAAAGAAAAATTTCACTTGTCCAATTTTCATCAAACCTTCTCTTTAAAGAACACAAGTGAAAATAATAATGACTTACCAAAACGCCATGTGAAACCATAAACTTTAGTCTGTATTTGGACCTTAGCATGTGTTTTATAAATGCAATAAACCACACCATTAACAAAAATTACCAAGTTCACAGTGAAAAAATTCAAAAGATTAAAGAAAAAAAAATAGATAGTATGTTAAATATTAGCGACCTATGAGCTAAAGCATTTCCTGAAAAGGTACCTGCGAAGAGGTTTTAATTCACGCTGAAGGACAATGAATCTTGATTTTTACTGACTTGAAGAAAAAAAAATCCGGTTGCTGTTTGTACAATTAAAGATTTTCTCATAACAATAACTACGCACTGGACACTGTAGTTGTGTCATTGCACAATGGTTATGGTCTTCACGATTCTACCACAAAAATGACAATATTTAAATCACTAGGATGTTTTCACCAATGTTCAATATGAGCAACAGTAAATCATCCAGTTCACGCTCGCTCACACTTGCAAATACGCACACAAAGAATCTGCAAAACATGTACTCTGGTCTTTCAGGAACACTGTAACTATGGGGATGAGATCTGAGACTGGCAGTGGTTAAAATCTGAGCTCCATCCCCTGTATCCATACCCTCCCTGGGAGTTGTGTGACTCTGTTCAATAAGTCGGCCACGGAATGCAGAGAATATTAACATTAGTGGTTAGAAAGTGTGTGACATGACCTTACAGTTTCTGATTTCTATTGCAACACACCTTCCCTTCAAGTCAGAGGTTACAGTGCTTGAGTTGAGACTGGCAACATCAGCTATTCTGCCTGTGGGCAACCTTTGTCAGTGTTCATTTGTTTTCATTAAAAGATCTCTAAAATTTTACTTGAGGTGAAAACCCCTGTAGATTGCTGCATAATATATATAAAACCTGCTTTTCATAAGCATATTTTGCAGACTTGTTTGAAGTAATTAAAGAGACACAGGTTCAAAGATCACATATTTAAACTACTGATCTAGTGGTCCAGCTTTGTGCGCTGCAATGATAGAAAAGACAAGGATGGACAGAGAATCACATGAAGATGAGAACTCTGACAGTTGTTGCTCTGCTAGATTTCTGAGTCTGTCCAATCAGCAGTGGAAAATATGAGCCAATCTCCATTAACCATCAAAACCAGATATCAAAGAACATATTTCATGGGGCCTGAAAATAGGTGAGTCTCTGATGAAAAGGTTGTTGTGATCAACGTCTGAAATCTGCTGGAAGAGACAGAGACACAGGGATGTTCTTCATAGCAAAAGCTCAAAGTAACCTAATGTGGTGGGTTGACCATGGTTGGATGCCAGATGCCCACCAAAGCCCA
>NW_010325002.1:0-3819 GCF_000700745.2 Antrostomus carolinensis | reverse complement strand
GACACAGGCCTCCAGCTAGACTCTGTCCCATCAACCACAACTCTCTGATCTCTTTCTTTCAACCAATTATATTATCACAATTATATTATTTTTTAATTTCTATTCTATTGAAATGTAAGCATGAAGAACTTGATCCAAAGGCCACTGGACACAGCAGGTCTCTGCATTTACTTCCATACCTATCCAATCAAGTCAAAACCAGACTCCTACCTTTAAGGTGCTCAGTGGCCTGTGCCCAGGATATCTGAGAGGCTACACTCCGGGATGAAGATCACTGCTGGTAACTACAGCATGACTGAACTTTTTGGAATACGAGTAATTCTGTCTACATAGGCAAGAGCACCTTCGCACAGAATAAGACAAATCTGAGGAGCACTTTCCCACAAGAACTCAGGATAATACAAAACACTACTACCTTGTTTACACACAGGGTATGTTCCTCTGACCTTGTTGTCTTTCACATAAACCCACTGCACATTTGGGCATGTGTCGGCACATTTGTGTTGAGACGTATCATGCAAACTTCTTTCCTGGAGACAAACTGACAACAGGCATACAGCAGATGTCAGTCACTTTGCTTAGCACATTGCTGGGATCTACGTGTTCATTGTCACTCCAGAACAGACCAGGACAGAAAGAAGCTCTACCACTCCAAAGAGAAACCAAAGGGACATTCATTTTGATGCTGCTATTTTTGTAAAAACGAATACACAGTAACCACTTCAACTGGGCTGTATCCCAGTATTGTTGCTATTTAAATTTTGAGCCAAAACAAAATTAACACATTTAAAATCTTAGAAAAAGATGTTAGGATTGTAAATCCCTGTGCCATCCTTTTACAGCTTTTTTTCAGATGTTGGCTCTGCTGCATTCACAGACTGAATTTTCATGCAGGATCTCTTTAGCCATGGTTTTACTACAGACCTGTACACACAGGATGCCAGCTTGTGCCTCTGCTGCTCCTCAGACACTGCTGACAATGATAAACTGGGAGGAAACTGCTGCTTTGTCTGGATTGGAAAGATTTCTAGGCTGGTTATATCTCCAGCATTCCTCAGACCACAATTTCAACACAGAAAAACATCCAGGCCAGAGTGACAGGAGACAAGGAGAGTCATTTGAAATGAGGTTTGGCAACAAAGTTGCTGACAAATGCTCCAGGATAATGCCTGTGGAGAGAAGTATGCTATCAGAGATGTGACTTGTTAATTCAGTCTGAGGGAAGAAGGTTCAGACCTATCATTTATTGGAACCCATTACAGGACTTAATCTGAAGCTTTTGACATACTTCCAAGACAAATACGCTACCAAGAGTATGACATGTTTAATAAGGTGTGTGTACTAGGAAATGAGGACTGTAATTGCCATACTGGAAGAGCCTTTTGCCTGTGCAGTTTAATAACCTTCTCCTAGCAGTGTCCCTTCTGATACAACGTGATGCAGAGGTGAATCATGCCAAGCAAATGGTAAATGTCTTTATCATCGCATAGCAGACTTGACCAAATGGTTAGTGCTTATTATTGGCAGACCCCCGAGGATTTGAGCCCTATAGCGTAAAACATTAGGAATTATGTCTCCTGTAAAGCTTGGGCCTCTTCATTAAACATCACGGGGATGTTTATGGTTTCCTTCTTACTCTGCAGATCATAGCAGAGGCCAAAATTTTTCAGCACCGGGTTTCTCTTTGCTTGTGACAATGAATTAGACTGAAATTCTTTCCATAGAGCTCTGCTCTGCAGGACAGCTTGACAGAAACTATAAGTCCAATACTGTTTGTCCTTAGCTGGCACTTCACCAAGATGTACATATTTAGCCTTTATAATCTTCCCTTGTGAAACAGTTTCCCCAGTCATGTCAGAATTTCTGTCACTCTTTTCTGATGTCTCTCCAATTTCTAATCTTTCCACCTCATATGGAAGGAGCAAAAGGAATTTGCTGTCTTGGTCTGCACCCACATCATTAGCAAAAAAACATGGAATGTCAGAAGTATAAAGACACGGGTCACTGACTATGCAGGGTAGCAACTACAAATGAAATATTTATTTACAAAAATTCAGAGTGTAGAAATTTAATAGCATTTTAAAGATTTTAAAACCTGCAAAACACTGAAGAATACATGTAACATTTTTCTCCTGTGGTAATCTTTTTCCTGAGGTACTATCATATGCTAATTGAGCTTTATAAAACAATAGCCATCTTAAAATCAAACCACCACTCTGAGATAACTAATATCTAGGTATAGCATTGCTTTGTACCTCATTTACAATATAAGCCACCATTCCTTATTTTAGTACATGTTTATGCATACAGATTCTCTAAGGAATCTATGGAGGTGCAGAGGAGTGCAGTATTTCATTCATATGATCATGCTTAAAGATTATGACCTAAGACAGCAAGTATTTTGGGCTAATCTTCCCAAATACATTACTAGCTATACTCATAACTATAGACATACTTTTCAATGTCCAAGGTTATTTATTCCAAGGAATCCTGGAGCTTCTCCTTACCAGCATATTTAATTGTTAAAATAACATCAGTTCTTGATAATGAACTTTTGTTTGCTTAGCTTGGAGTGCTTTTAAATACCAAGTTGCCTAAGAAGACTTGCTTTTTTTTACAGTTTTGGTGTTCCAGCTGGTGGTTTTTTTGAGATATACTACTTACAGATGCATCAAATTGAGTAACTGGGTGACTGGTAGTGTCCAGGTCTGGCCTTATCATCTATATGTCTGTTTACTGGTTGGGAAGTGACAGAAACTTAGTGTTAAGATAAGAAATTCTTTAACTGAAGGTAAGAGGCAATTTTTTTTCCCTGCAGAGGGTGGACAGTCTGCTCTTCTGAAGACCCAGTGCTAAAAACAAATACTACCATTAAGGGGAAGAGATTTCAGTACATCAACTGAACAGAAGTTTTCAAAAATTTCTAGCATCCTAAACTCTCAATGTGAAAAATTTATAAAAGAATGTAAAGGTTAGTCAGTGATCTAGGACTTACAGTATTCGCGCTAAGCATTAGATCAGTATAGTTTGGGTGGATACAGTAATTATCACATGGAGGTTAACATCCCAGCACGTCCCAGAGGAAACCTGTGGTGGAACATCATTTTGGACATGCAGAAGAAAAGCAGAATTGTTTATGAGGGGTCCATGACCTACCCACCTATTTGGGTCCCAGGTGCCTTTTGGTTTCCAAGGAGATTTGAGCTCATCCCTTCTGCGGATAAGAGCTAGTGCAGAGTAACCTTAAAGACTGAGAACACCCTCCCGTGAGTATCCTCAGAGGATATCTCTAGCATTGAAAAAAACATATTCAAAATAGTATGTCATGAGTGCAAAAATGGCCAATGTAGTAAATGTTCATGTGTCTTTGTGTGTGTCTCTCTTTTTTTTTTTTTTTTTTTTTTTTTTTAGCTGACTGGGTGAAAAGCCAACAGAAGATCATTTCATTGTTTCTTTCCACACATTAAAAGCTGTCCTCATTTTGGGCCTTGAAGCAAAGTTTGAAAGTGTGGCTACATTTTCTTAGGGATATTAGCCCTGTGAAGTAAGACTTCAAATTCTTCCCACCATGCAATCTACAGCAAATACAACATGAATCTCTTCCTATCATTGGTACATTCACCGTGGCTCCCAGAGGTGGAAGCGAGTAAGCAGCAGAGAATAACCAGCCCGGGCTTTGCTGGGTTTGAGGTTTTGCAGGGGCACCCCCCACACTTTGGCCGAGACAGCCCTTCTCGAGGTACGGAAATGTGAGGCCACGTATCGGTGCCAGGGTGTTGGTGACCCCCAGAAGGTGCCTCTGATGGCTGTGCCAGCCCA
>NW_010325001.1:16843-22067 GCF_000700745.2 Antrostomus carolinensis | reverse complement strand
CCAAACCAGTCTGGGATTCTATGACTGTTGTCACCCTCTCCCCTCTCACCTCCTGAGCTATTCAGTGCCTCATTCTGGCACAGGCTCCGTGGACTCACAGCCATTTCTCATCTACTTCTCACCAGCAAAACTTCCTGAAATCTCTTTGCCTTTTCTGACTCCACCAGTCACCAAGCCCAGAGTGAGGCAAGCAGATGATCTGACAGAGTTTCTATCTCATGTGCCAGGACTTGCATGTTCAGTTTCCTACTGCAACAGTGGAACCTGATGGACTTGCCAAGCACTGCAGAATCAATAAATAATGAACACGTATTCTGAACTGGCATCCACTCCATCAGTGTGAAAACCAAACAACTCCAGAACCACGTCAGCACTGCTCGTATCCTGCAGCCTCCAACTCCCCACAGAGCTGGGTGCCACGAGCAGCATCCTATGTCACGCTGTCCCCTGAAGCTTGAGACCAGTAGCAGCCTTCTCAGCCTGGTATGGAGACGTGGAAGCTCCAGTGCAGAACACTGGCTGTGCTGGGATCTCTGTGTTTCCATAGTCCTGTAAAATGGTTACAGGGGTAAAAAAAATCTTCTCTTACATTAAACATGAGTTTTAGTTTGAACTTCCCACAGTTCTTGGATCAATGCTGGCATGTGTCTGCCCATCTTATTAACAACTCAACCCTCCTCTGTCCCCATCAGTCCCAGCACAAGAGCCAAGGCTTGAGGCCACCTCCTCCACACCAGGTCAGAGCTCCCAGGGCTGTTCCAGAGATGAAACACAAAGAGCTGTGCTGGTTCTTCAACCAAGCAGCCTGCTCTTTACATAAAAGTCAAACTATGACAAGACACAAGCATAAGGCCATAACTTATTAAATTAACCTTCAGCTGCTGCATAAAAGTACAGGATTTAGAGAGCAGAATACTCTGTCTCCTCCTTTTCTGACAAAATCACAATATTTCAACTAATAAAATATTGCCACTTCTTCCCTGCTAGGGTTTCCCTGATATCGTTTGGACAAACACACATGTCTGTCAGATAAGGCTGCAAAGTTCCTCCTGAGATGCTCTCCAAGCTTCTCTATGTAACCCCACCACTACCTGCAAGCAGTGGATCAATAACTTAGTTGTAGCTGTAACATCAACCCCTGCCACCTTGCCCAGCTGCAGGCAAATGTGGCTCTCGAGTCTCCAACCACAGCCCATAATCTGCTGAACATGAGCGTGGTTTTTCATAAGGACTAAAGTGAAAAGCACTGAGGAACATCTGAGCACCAGCAGCCTAAAGTGCCTATCAGCTCCTCCACATCCAGATTTCCTTGGGTCAGCACGTGGGCATGTGGACACAATATAGTTCCGTGAACTTATTTTGGTCCCCTGTCCATAAGCATGGATACTGGAGAGATGGGGAAGGAGGGGAAATGGGGAGGGGTGGGGTTTTGGGGTGTTATTTTGTTTTTTTTCCTTTCAAGTATCAGAAGAGAAGCTGTGTAACTGTAAATAAACCATTCTGGGCTTAGCTGGGGTTTGTGTGTGTTTGGTTTCCACCACGCAAGACTCAAGGGGAAATATGGCACCTCTCCCACAGTACCATCCTCCAGACTGCACAGCAGGAAATACGAGTCCTTCACTTGCCAACATCTCCCCTGCAAGCCTTCCCAGCAAGACACACGGATCCCACGTCTTGGCTGCAGCGGCTCACAAGAGAAACTCCCACTCCTCCAGTCTGCCCATCCCTTCCTCGGCTGTGCTGACCCATGGGAGGGCTCTGGAAGCAAGAGGAAGAGTTTGTGCGCTCGGCTGTGCGCCTCCAGATAAAGTGCACGTCAAGCTGAGATGGTGGACGGTGCTGCCGGGCAGCTTTGGGGTTGAGAGCTACAGAGTCTTCAGCTGGCGCCGGTTCCACATGCCGCGCTTCGAGTGAAACCAGTGGAAAAAGTTTCTCAGGGAGAGACGTTCCACCTCCAGCCCGGCCTGCAAAATCCTGGCAGAAAGGAGAAGGGGAGACTTAGGGAAAATGTGACCACAAAGACACCACGGGAGGGCTCAGCCCCAGGAAATCTCTTTTTTAAGTTGTTCTGTTGTCAAGAGACTGCCATCAAATTGAAGAGTCCAGAGGAGCTCAGAGGTATCTCATATCCATAAGGAGGCATCTAATGACACTTGCTGAGTGTTTATGGAGCCCTGAGAGTAGGACTGGTCAGGAGAGGGCTGCACACGCCAGGCTAGGAGGAAAGACAGCCACCAACATGGGATTGCTGAGGATGCTGGTCTTTCCTGCAGTCAGCTGTCAGAAAAGACAGAAGAGGCCCCAAAACCTGGAACTACAAACCCAGAGGCCCAGGACTTGTAAAGCAGAGATCCCTCATAATAAAATTCTCAGATATTGTAACTGCACCTCATGATCTTGAAATATTTCTCTGACAGTTGCTCTTCTGGGTCATTGTTTTATGTAGTGTGGGAAGTTTGAGGGACCCAAACCAGACCCACTGTGCACTGCACTGCTTGAAGAGGACAAAGTCTTGATGATGGACCAGTGCCTGATCTGCCTGTGGCCAACCAGCAGCACGACTGGAAGGCACCAGGAAATGGCTCCTCTCTTCTTTCATCAGTGGTTGTAGTAATTGGGTCCACTCGCCTACTAGGTTTGAAGTCAGGACATGCTGAAAGATTCTCCCTCCCTCACTGACCAAGCTTATGGTGGCATTAGTCACCTCATTCTCCTCAGATCCCCACTCCCCTGGTCATTAGTGATTTGGGAATGGGTCTTCCTCCTGAGAGCATGAATGATGACAATTAATGCCTACCTGTCCAGGAGTTCCCAGTCTTCTCCTCCCCAGCGGTCCCGAAACTCTTTTGTGTTCATGCCTCCGATCTTGTCCAGGTCAGACTTGTATATGCCCAGGAGACCAAAGCCATTCACCTCCCAGTAGCCTGAGGACAGCAGAAAAGAGGCACAAGGCATGTTGGTGCTTTGAACCACTGATGACTCCAGGAGGGCTACAGGAGCGAGACTCGAGGTACTCCTAGCACAACGTTGACACCAGAAGAGCCAACTGAGCACCAAGGCAGAGCCCACCACGTTAAAGCTTTGGGAAGTGAGAAAGGTGTGCAGACAGGTGCCATAAGCTGCGCAGGAACTTGTCAGCAGAGCCTCTCACATCTCCTGTGTGGCAGTGTAGTACCTAATGTACCTGAACTGTCCCAGCTTCAAAGGGTTGTCCCTGTGTCTGGAAGGCTCGGGATGGCCACCTCTGTCTAAAGGAAATCTTTTGCTCTCACAATCTGTGTCACTTTCCTCCCTCTGACTTGGGTTGGCTTCCCTCATGCCTAGGCTACCAGCTCTCCTCAGAACAGGGTGTGCTCCCTCAGAAAAAAAGAGAGAAATGGACAAAAAAGACTAAAGCAGGGGTTTTCCAAAGTCTTCAACCACTGAGACCTCTAGGAGACAACCAGGAGAAACATCATATAAAGGGCTCTGCTGGCTCTTTGACCTCAAATTCCAAGTACCTGACACCATCAGACCCCATCCTATCTCTAAAGCACTCTCACCTACTAGTCCTGGTAAGCTCCAGACCTTGACAGCACTGGAGGAACAAATCTAGGTATGGCAAGCACCCTCCTCCCTTCCCCGCTCCCTGAGGTCTGAGCCAAGAAGATTCTGCTCCCTCTTACCATCAGGCCACCGTGGGGACATGCCACAGTGCAGCCTCATGACCATGGGTGCGAAGGCCATCTTGCCTTCCACGCAGTGCTTCCGGACTGAGTCAATGATTCCAGCTGGGAAGTGGATGTGAAGGTCACACAGGAAAATGATGCTGTGGGGGTCCTGGAACCGACCACACCGGTTGGAGGAAAAAAATAGTTTGACTTTAAGCAAGTCTTTATTGAGGGACAGGAAGACAAGAAATATGAGAGTGAACTAAAGAGCCATTTCATAGAATCCCAGAAGTGCCTCGATTGGAAAAGACCTTTAAGATCATTGAGTCCAACCATGAACCCAACACTGACCAGTCCCCGACTAACCCATGTCCCTCAGCACTGTGTCTACACCACTCTGAAATCCCTCCAGGGATGGGGACTCCACCACTGCCCTGGGCAACCCCTTCCAATGCCTCAGAACCCTTTCAGCAAAGAAATTCTTCCTCACATCCCATCTCAACTGCCCTGGCCACAACTGGAGCCCATTTCCTCTTGTCCTGTCCCTTGGGCCTTGGTTGAACAGACCCCCCCCCACCTCTCTCCACCCTCCTCCAAGGGACTTGCACAGAGCCACAAGGTCTCCCCTCAGCCTCCTTTTCTCCAGGCTCAACACCCCCAGTTCCCTCAGCTGGGAACTGAGCACACTTGTGCTCCAGACCCTTCCCCAGCAAAAATTTGTTGCTGGATCAGAAACTGAGGTCCTAGGAGCTGCCAAATGGCCTTTAACTGGCTGTTCAGTGATGGGTATGAAATGCTGTGACTATGACCTGGCAGAGCCAGTATCATAAAGCTGCTACTGCTGATTTCCCCCCTGTCTGATAATGCCAGCAGGTGGGCCAAGAAGTGAATGGACCACAAGTTGCTTGTGGAGAAAAGGAAGAGACTCTCACTCTGAAGGGACAGGGAGCACATCTATGTTTGATCTGGTCTGTCAGGCTATTTCATTCCCCAAAACCCAGTGTGTTCAGTATGAAGGGCGAGAGGCAGCACAGGACGCGTACCAGAAACCTTCCTGTCAACCCTGCAGCCCCCAGGCTTACCATCACGAGGTCTATCCCTGCCTGCAGCCCAGCAGAGCGCTCAAAATTCCCCGTCAGCTTCAAGTACCGATAGCTGTGGGTCAGACAGGACAGAGAATTCAATGAGTGGCGAGTGCTGCACTGTGGGCACCACGCTGTGGAGCTGCCCCGCGCCAGAAGAAAAGCCTTCTCTGGTGTGCAAGCTCAGTGCTGTTCCAGCTCCAAGAGTGCTTTGAGGGTCTTCCTGCTTGTACAGGACAGTCCCAAGCAAAAGTTTTCTCAGCTCTAGTCCAGCTCTATCCAGGGACTAGACCTGTTACCAGGAACCCCTGACATACAAAGGAGAAGACCAGCCAAGGCTGGTTCAGGTCAGACTGGGGTAAGCCTGGCAGCTATTCCAGCAAGTGGAGTCCTCAGAGATCACAGACTCACACAGAATCCCAGACTGGTGGGGTTGGAAGGGACCTCAGGAGATCATCCAGTCCAACCCCCCTGCCAAAGCAGGCTCCCTAC
>NW_010325001.1:15594-16824 GCF_000700745.2 Antrostomus carolinensis | reverse complement strand
GCACAGGAAAGTGTCCAGGTGGGTTTGAACATCTCCAGAGATGGAGACTCCACACCCTCTCTGGGCAGCCTGTCCCAGGGCTCTGGCACCCTCACACCAAAGAAGTTTTCCCTTAAGTTTGATCTCCACATTCTCTGTCCCATTTCTCACAGTTTTCTTGTTTTCTCTGTCCTCCCCCTGCCCCATCACTGTGAGAGTTGCTTTCTGTCCCCTCTTGCAAACTGGAACCACAGCCAGGAAGAGAGATGCACCTGGATGGATGGGGACTGCCTGCAGCGTTATAACACTGTTATATGCAGTATACACGCGTGTACGTTATAACATGTACATCAAACCACCAATAAATGCACGTCTATGTTCACGGTCTGGATGGATGGATGGATGGATGGATGGATGTCAGCTTTGGGTTTCCAGCTGCTGGAGGCTGTCACTGGTCAACACATGGAGCTTGGCAGATGTGCTGTGTTTGCAGGCACATGCACACGAGCAGGTTTTTGTGACCAAGCAGTACTCTTACCTGTGCAAACCAGACCTTTTCAGAGCCTTCTCGACATCCATATCATTGCTGCTGTAGTCTGTGATGATGATGTTGAAGTACGGATCCTTAGTGACTCGGAAAAGCTCTTCCATGTCAGAGATGAACTGCAGCACCCAACGCGCCTGGTTTTTCACTGGTCGTATTGCAAGAGGGAGAGAATCAAAGCAGAACTGATTTCAAAGATGGGATGGCTCCTCAACAGGTAAGGTTTCTTGCCTCCCCTCAAACTCTGCTAACCTTGCAGGGGAGCTGAAAAAGGTGCAGGCTAAAAACCTGGACCAAAGAGCCCAGGAATCAGTGTTGGTTCTTTCCCAGTGTGTGACGGGAGTTTTCCCCGAGCTTACGAGCCATGGGATTTTGAGCCCAGTCACATTTCTAAGGGAGTTTAACTCGGTGAGACCAGAAACTGGAAGTGACCCAAATGAGACAGCTGAGGCTGGCCCAGCCCCACTGTTCAGGACTGTCCCCTTGGGAAGCACCCACTGTGCCATCCCTCGATGTCCTGGGAAGGCAGGTCCCCCTTACCTGGCACCACAAAGTGAACCACGGCACGATGGTTCCAGGAAAAGCCCTGGGGCCAGCACAGCTCTGGCTCATTGGCAACAGCCATCAGGTGCCGCCGCCGACCCCACGCCAGGTTCCTCATCTTCCTCTCCTCCTCCTCATGGCCACCAAGGCCCTGCCAGCCCCGT
>NW_010325001.1:0-15550 GCF_000700745.2 Antrostomus carolinensis | reverse complement strand
CCCCCGCCTGCGCCGGCTCCACAAGGTCGCGGCTCCCCCGCATGCGGTCCTGGCGCTTCTCCACGTTCACGATCCGCTGCAGCTGGAACCGTCTGCAGGAGATAGAGCTGAGGTGGGCATGGCCCTTGTACACCAGCCCCTCACAGAATCACAGGGTGTCAGGGATTGGAAGGGACCTCGAAAGATCATCCAGGCCAATCCCCCTGCCAGAGCAGGAACCTAAATGAGATCACACAGGAAGGCGTCCAGGTGGGTCTTGAATGTCCCCAGAGAAGGAGACTCCACAACCTCCCTGGGCAGCCTGTTCCAGGGCTCTGGCATCCTCACTGTAAAGTAGTTTTTTCTGGCTAGCACAAATCTTTTTGTCCCCAGCTTCCCCCCTTGCTTTGCTGAGCCATTTCCAAAGTCCCATGGGAAGGTTTAGCACCTGTTTCCTAAATCCGTAAGTATGTGGGATTAGATCTGGGATTCCAGCCAAGAGAAAATAGTTGGCAAGGGAAATGAAATAAAGGTGACACAGAAAATAACAAATGTGTCTGAACGATTGCAGGGCTGGTAACAGTGAGTGTATTCAACACCTCCTACAACGGTCTTGGCACAAGGAGTATGTTTGGGCTAGAGAAATGGGCTGATGACAGCTTATCAGTCAATACCACGGAGTAGGACTGAGCAACCATACAGTGAAAACTGGGGTGAGCTGTAGGTTCAGAATGGTCAAAACAGGATGAAACGCCAGGTCGTGTCCTTTCAGATCATAACGAGAGTTTCTGTGGTAAAAGGGACACTCATCAGTTAAAAATGAGCTGAGAAAAGCTTGTGTTTACTCAGTAGTTACACCACAACTGATGTGGCCCTGAAAAAACAAAAGAGATCTTCAGATGTAGCATGAGAGCTACTTCCAGCAGGAACTGGGAATTACTAACACCCATTCTATAAAACACCCAGGATACTGGTCATTTATGTCCAGGAAAATTAACCCAAACTGAAACCAGCATGGAGAAGGACAGGAAAATCATGCAAACTGATCCCAACTCAACAGAAGGGGCAGGAGTTGGATTGTTCAGGCTCAGAAGAGGTCTGTCTGTTTCCAGAAAGACAATCAAGATGCTAAGTCTTGAGAAGAAAAAGAACCATATCAACACCATGTAAAACCAGAGTACCAGCAAAAGCTGATCTCCAGTGGCTCATCAAAGCAGCGAGGAGCTGAAACATCTTCCCAGATCAGTCCTGGGATCTGGAAATCTGTCTGGGTTTAAGGTGAAAGTGCACACATTCAGGTAACAGCGTCGCGCACTTGGTTGTCCCTGAGGTCAGTGTACTACCTGATAGGTCCCTTATGATCCTACATCCTAAATGAATCAGAAGCTGAACTATGGCAGACATCAAACCACAAGCACATGGAGCTCCAACCCTACTTCATTATCAGCACAGTTTCTTTAACTCCAGCTGGTAAAATGCTCCTATGTGCTCTCAATATCTCCACCACGTCAGGACCAAGCCAGCAGAAGGCCAGTAATGCCAGCTGGTCAGAAACCTTCCATCTTTCATGTTTACTGCCACCATCTGTTCAAGGCTCATATTCAGCCACCAGAGATGCTCTGGTGTCCAACAATTTCCATTTCTCAGACAAAAAGAGGTATTTAAAGCCCAGGTTTTTACACAGATTCCTTGTCTGATGACTTATTTCCCACATCTAGTTTATCCTGGAGTGTGTCCAGAGAAGGGCAACGGAGCTGGGGAAGGGTCTGGAGCACAAGTGTGCTGAGTTCCCTTGTGGCTGAGGGAACTGGGGGTGTTGAGCCTGGAGAAAAGGAGGCTGAGGGGAGACCTTGTGGCTCTGTCCAAGTCCCTTGGAGGAGGGTGGAGAGAGGTGGGGGTGGGTCTGTTCAACCAAGGAGCAAGGGACAGGACAAGAGGAAATGGGCTCCAGTTGTGGCCAGGGCAGTTGAGATGGGATGTGAGGAAGAATTTCTTTGCTGCAAGGGTTCTGAGGCATTGGAAGGGGTTGCCCAGGGCAGTGGTGGAGTCCCCATCCCTGGAGGGATTTCAGAGTGGTGTAGACACAGTGCTGAGGGACATGGGTTAGTCGGGGACTGGTCAGTGTTGGGTTCATGGTTGGACTTCATGATCTTAAAGGGCTTTTCCAACTGAGGCAACTCTGGGATTCTGTGATCCTCTGACTCCCACTAGCTCCTCACAGGACAGGGAATACCCCTGTGCAGTGTGGCACGCCAGCTCTGGGGGAGCTGCCCCTTGGTTTTTAGACGGTACCTTACCCTTTACTCCGCTGGTTGAGCTTCTTCAGGAAGACACGTGTGACTTCCAGGGCCTCCTTTTCTCTTAGCAGCAAGTTTCCTGATGTGTTGCATTTCAGGTCAATCCAGTCTGTGCGCAGCACGTGGAAGTCCAGGTTGCTCGTGCTGAAGGTCTGCTCCCAGTTCACTGCCTGGTCAAACACTGGTACATAATCCAAATCCTCCTCATCTTCCTCCTCTGGCTCCCCATCTGCCTCTTCCTCTTCTGCTGCCACAGGTTCAGACTTGCCCTTTACAGGAGATGCCACCTGTGCCTCTCTCTTCCCCATGTCCCCACCTTTGGCTGCCTTCTGCTCAGCAATGTAGGACTCCACTTGGCTCAGCCACCGTGGCAGCCCAGGCTGCTGGCTGGGGCTGGCCGCGCTCGCGGCACGTCTGCCGGTTTTGCCAGGGACTCGGCTCCCCTTCCCGGCTGGCACAGTGCTTGCTGACTGCAGCCCATCCTTAGCCATGCTGAGGTCTCCTTGAGGTCTCACCCCTTTGGGAATCGTGACCCTTGAGTCCCTGGGGCCACCGAGAGGCCGTTGCCTTGGAGACATGGTCCTAGAAGGAGAGTTCAGGTTTTTGACAGGCGTCCTCCCCTGGACAGCCCTGGCCTGCTGTGGAGGGCTCCTGGAGTTGTCTTTGATGCCAGCTTTTAAATGGGGTGTCTTCGTTATTGGGTTGCCCTCTAGGCCAGCCTGGCTGAGGCTTTGGTTGGCAGGGGCCAGCATGACTGATTTGACACCAGACCTCTTCATCCTTCTCCTCTGTAGCCCCTTTTGTATGTCACCACCCGTCACTGAGAGGAGCCGACGATGCTCCCGGAGGGAAGAGTCCTCACGAACATTATGGCTGCCCACCACGCTGCTGGGACCATTGCCTGCTGGCTCTGCCCTCCTCGTGCTGGGGTCCTCAGGGGGGCTGGTACTCTCTGCATCCTGCTCCGCGTACTGCAGGTCATCCAGGTTCCCCTCCTGGGAGTCTGCAGGAGTAATGGCAGTTACACCTCTGGCATCTTCCCACCACCTTCCCTCTCCTGATCTGCTCCCACCCTCCTGGGGACAGCTACTTCTCACCTCATCTCAGTGCTGTCTAGGAGAGAGGACAGGGATGCTCTGAGACACAGGAGCTGTGCTCGTACTGGTACCAACCTCCTCAGCACCTCTCAGCCAGCATCACCAAAGGCTGTGGAGGGCTCTGGCTGTGCCTTTAGCTGTCCACCTGGCCACAGCTTTGTGGGGCAGGTGTCAGCAGAAGCTGTCACGCTGCACACACCTTTGGCTCTGTCACCTCTGCCCATATTTTTGCTGGAATTACACCATAATTAAGCTGCAGGCCTGAGAGGCCCATTGTCACATTGTCCACTACGTTGTTTAGTGATGTCCCAACCTGCCCTTAAGAGAAAGTGGCAGTGAAAATCTCCTCCCACCCACAGCAATCTGGCAGGGAAGGGCTGTGACCTCCTTGGTGTGGAAAGTCAACAGCTTCTTTCAGCTGGTGCTGGAAGTTCACATACGAAAGCAACAGATAAAAGGATCCTCCAGGCTCTGATGTTAGGGTCCCTACCTGGCTGCTCTGTCTTTTCTCCAGAGTCCAGGCTCTTCTCTGGCTGGTCCATTTTCATGTACTTGTAGAATCCAAATCTGCAGAGGAAAGGGCAAAACACAAGTTTGATGAGAGTTACTTTGACCTCTCCAGATAAACTACAGCCACCGCTTCAGAGGTGATGGTCCATTAAACTGATTACACCTACTCAGCATCTCCAGATCCTCCTTTCCTACCATCATCACCATCTTTCATATCTTTGGGCAATCAGATCTTACTCTGCACTGTCAAAGCCATCAGTTTTCCTTGCTTATCATCCCAGTCTCTCAGAAATTTTCTCCTAAGTGCAGGAGGAAATCCCACTATAATTACCCCGAAGCACCTCTTCAGCCTCCCTAAACTGCTCCTGAAAGCTCACTTATGATGTCGTGCTCACAAATGCAAGTTATCACTCTGCAAAAGTGGCTCAGGCAAGTAACTGCAATGATCTCCCTCTCTCTTCTCATACCAGCACTGTCTGTGCTGTCCTTGTATGCTTCAAGCTTTTGGGAGGGATTTCCAGGACTGTTTCTCTCCATGTGTGCCTGATGCAAAGCCAAATGGACCTCCAGTCTCCAAATCCTGTCACAATACAAATGAATTGTCAAAGCAATAAAATCAGGTGGCACCTTCCAGCCCGTGGCAGCCACTTTCTTCATCCTTCACTAGGAACTGCAGTCCAGGCAGCTTCCTCCCAAACCTACGATACAATCTGATGTTCCAGCCTTCAAAATAGTCTTGTAGGAAGGAAGAAGATCCTGAGCAGAGGGAGGCCACCATCAGTTATCTCACTGGAAAAGTGACTCTCCTTCTCCTGCAAAAATGTGCCCCTGAAGGGAGTGGTGGTTCCCTCGCAGGGAACGACGTGCCTTTCCTCCCTGAGAGAGATGCTTGGTTGGTGACCATGGTTTGGCTTTCACAGCCATCAGGAGGTTCCAGCTGCTGGCAGGCAAAGTTTGCTGGAGATCCACTCCCTGATGTAGTGGAACAAACGTGCTTTGACCCAGGTTAATAAAGCAAGAAAAGCAGCAGCAGTTTCCTCTCGAGAGCTAAACATATTTTCACTTAAAGAGAGCGTAATTTCTTGAAAGAAACTATAAATGCTTTAATATTTTGCAAGGCTTAGGGGATCTTTAAGAATTAAGGCAGTCCTACAGAAATTAGTATGAAATTTCATCCCAATTCCAGCCTTCAAACCATCTCCTCCCTCCCTGCTAGTAAACCTGCATTTGCAGCATCCCACCTTTCCAAGTAATAAGGGTTTTCCTGATAGAAGCATTTGTTGTCTTTCTCCATGTGGCTCAGGCGGGTGTAATCATTCGGGTAAACAAAGGATAAATGAACCTGGGAAGGAGGAAAGAAAATCAATTAAAACTCTCATAAATGCTGGGTATCAGTCACCAGGTGACCCAGACACAGTGCAGCTGCAGATCAGGGCAGAAGCCCTCATGGTTAATGAGATCTCCCTCCCTCCTCCTTGTGGAGGAGGCAAGTACCTGCTGAAAGAATAAAACTTACAAACTGGAGTCCCTGGTAGCGCTGCAGAGGAAATCCATTCACCAGGTAGCTGGGCTTGTAGGGGCAGTCTGGCAAAGCTCGGCGCACCTGAGACCGGCTGAGCAGAGGCACTGAGGAGAAGAAACACGTAGGTAAGTGTGGCTGGAGGAGCCTCACTGCAACCCCTGCACCAGCTGAGCTACTTCTGTGCCTGGTTTCTAATTCCCCATGTGAAATACTAACAGATACATAAAGCAAACTATGTCACACAGCTCATCTCTTTACATTCCTCTACAGCACTTACAGGAAAATATTCTGTCTGGGGATGCTGGGTGATGCCCAGAAAGAGGAGTTGGGTTTAGTCTGTGCTTTGTCTCCTACAGTGACTGACACTGTGTGCTGGCCCCCTCTGTTCTGCACGTGGCCTTTGATAACCGTGGAGCAGGACAATCTTTCTCAGCTGCACATGCTGTGACAGGCTTGCATCAATCTCCTCAACTTCTCTGCAAGTCTTACCTTGGTAAAGAGTGTCCCGGGGGTCAGGCTTCAGCATGTCAGCTGGGTGTGCCGTGCTGCCTGCGCTGGCGGCAGGCTGGCTCCGGTGACTGGCCAACGTCTGCGGGATATGCCCAACCTCATCCATCTTTAAAAGCGTCTCGTCTAGAAACCAGAGAGAGAACGGAATGGGGAGGAAGGGCTAATTCATCCCCTGTCCCAAAAAATGCCCTTCCCCAGTGTCAGCCCTTTCCAAATGGCACTGCATTCATGGTACTAATGCTGTTTCTGGCACAGCAATGCCTACATGGTGCTGATTCAGGAGCTTCACTGCAAAGACACTGTGGAAGGCAAAGCTTTGACCCAGAAAGCTGGAAATACAGAAGCTGAAGGGAAGGAACAGGGCTCTAAAGCAAACAAACACAGTGACAAGTAATGGAGGAAAATGGAACTGGGGTTGTTGAGCCTGGGGAAAAGGAGGCTGAGGGGAGACCTTCTGGTTCTGTCCAAGTCCCTTGGAGAGAGAGGTGGGGGTGGGTCTGTTCAACCAAGGACCAAGGGACAGGACAAGAGGAAATGGGCTCAAGTTGTGGCCAGGGCAGTTGAGATGGGATGTGAGGAAGAATTTCTTTGCTGAAAGGGTTCTGAGGCATTGGAAGGGGTTGCCCAGGGCAGTGGTGGAGTCCCCATCCCTGGAGGGATTTCAGAGTCGTGTAGACACAGTGCTGAGGGACATGGGTTAGTCGGGGACTTGTCAGTGTTGGGTTCATGGTTGGACTCCATGATCTGAAAGGGCTTTTCCAATCCAGGCCATGCTGGGATTCTGTGATTCCTGCCTTGGACACACCAGCAGTGGTCTGCTGAAGAAGCCCCACGCTGTCAGGAACTATGGGACACATCCGAAATACCAGCATTAAACTTATTTTAAAAGGAGATGGAAAAGATGAAAGGGAGGAGAAACTTGAGGAGCAGAGCTTTCTCCTGTGCTGGAAAAGGAGCAGGACCCTGGGGTGAGGCCTTCAATGGCTGAGGAGGATGATGCTCCAGCAGGAGCATGGAGAACCACAATAAGTCAGGAACAATAGGTAACTTAAATACAAGACTGGGTATTAGTTACGCCTTTCCTTGGGTGCTGCTGCCAGAGGATTTCATGTCTCCATGGAACTTACTCCGAGATGAAGGGAACTAAATAAATATCCAGGAAGGCAACGTGCTGCCAAGGGCACTGGGGTTATTGGTAGCAACGTTTGCGCACTGAACAACATGGGAACCCAGAAGGAACAAGATGACACGTGATACAGTCAAAAGCTGATATGGAAGAGGGAAACACGGCTTGGCAGAAGGTGTCAGATAAAGATGAGACTGCAGCACTGTGCCCAACCATGAAGGGATCTTCTGGGATATAAGTCTTCCCTTCTATAGGAAATTAATAAGAAAAGAGCAGAAGGAAAAAAGATGGGGACAGAAGATTTAATGGAAAGCCTAATCCTGGCCAAATAGCAGGTTTCAGAAAATACAGTAGGAGGTTGTGATCCAAGACCCAGCAAACAGATGTCTCGATTACATCAGGGAGTCTCCCATGGGGAAAAAGTGTTGGCATGGAAAAAAGCCCAGAGGTGTTGGAAGGCAACAGTGGTAGATATGGGAAAGGGGAATGCTGGCAGAGAAAAGCGATGCTGACAAAGCTCAGTAAGAATAAATAGGACTAAGGAGCTCCTGAACTGATAAGGCATCACTCCATGTGCTAAGAAGGATTTACTAAACAGGAGGGACTGGGCTGATGTGGTTACCACAATCCAGCAGCAATCTGAAGAGACTTGAGGCTGATACAGAAGAAAGCAGCATCCCCAATATTGCTGGTGTGTCCCATTGTGTCCAGCACCCAGAGCTGAAATCTCCTGAAGTGCTACAGCAGCCCCTTCTCCTTGGGCACGTCCAGCTGCCAGCCCACCCCCACAGCTCCCACGTTATGGGCCTCATGTTCTCCGCAGACAACCTCCACCCCCTGTTATTCTCACACCTGGAACAGTTCTCACCCTTGCAGACTCTCTTCTCTGCCTTTCCTCACTGCCTCGAGACTTCCCTGAAATAATGTTCCGATCCGATTTCCAATTCTCCTACACTGAATAACGAGTCACCCTCTCATCCAGAGGTCTCTCTCCTGACCTGTCCCCAATTCTTTCTTGTAACGAGCTGTACTCATGGTATTTGCCTGGCTAGACTATGATTCATGGTGAAACACCCCTGATAACATTTTGGAAGAATGGGGAGGTGCTCTGGGAAACCTGTGGTGAAGATACTTACTAGCAAAAAGGGAGAGGTACTGGGAGTCAATGACTTGGAACTTGGCTTCTGGGTCATTCAGTCTCCACTGGAACAGAGAAACACATTAAAACGAAGTGCTTATGGAGGCAACCAAGCGGGAAGAAAAGGAACAGGCAACAAGAGGTTTTTTTCATCAGATGGGTTCACAGCTTCTCCTTACTACGACCCACTTTACCCAGCAGCTGGGAATGAGCTGAGATCCCCCAGCACACATCCAAAGCAGGAAGGGACAAAGAGACCAGAGAGGGGAGAACTATCCCAGGAGAGCAGAGGAAAGGGTCCTGACATGAGGCCAGGACTATCCCGGGCAGAAGTAGGTGAGGGCTCTGGAAGGGATTAGATAAATCTCATGCAAAGAGGAACTGGGGCCTGGGCAAGGACGGAATCGTTAGAACTGTCACACATGAGCTCTGTGGGGACACACACAGAGCACAGGCCGTTTGCACAGACTCACTGCTACTTCCACGTGGTCCGTTCCTCTGTCATCCTGCTTGTGCAGCACCTCAAAATAGTACCTGCCTGCAGCTGACAACCTGGGAAGAACAACGCGTCTGTCACCAAGAGCATTCAGGAACATTTCTTAGCTTGTCAGCAGATAACGTGTGGAGAGCAACCCCACCTGTCAAACAACCTAATTCTCGTGGTGAGCAGGGTTTTAGGACTGCCAAGAAAATCCAGATGCTGACAGCAAGACAAGTAGTGCACCTGGAGCTCCCAGACCCTTCTCAGTTAATCCTGAGTAACTCCCTTTCTGTCTTGCCTGCTGGGTTTTGGCCTCTGGGAAACCTGGCCAGTTCCAAGGCAGGAAGCCTGGGATACACCTCGTATAGAGGAGTCTGGATCTGTTGGTGGCTGCTTCCTCCAGGGAAGAAAAATCCAGTCTTTTTTTTCTGCAGGAAATCAGCAAAGCAACTGGCACAGGTTTGGATGTGTCACTTCAGCTTTGGCCATACCCCAGAGTAATCCCTTGCTCTGTATTGCTAAATTCCTCAGGACAAGCCTGGGTTCCTTTTCCTTGTGATTTCCTGGCCACGTGCAGAGGTGGCTGGGAGCAAGGGGCTCTGCTCACTCACCTCACCATCTTTGACTGCTGGCTGTGAAATTTCCCAAACTCCCCTGGCGCCGTCCACTCCTTCCCTGTCTGGGAAGAGACAGAAAATACTCTAGTGAAGATGAATGTCTTCCCTGGTAAGTTGTGTGTGAGATCCACAACCTGGGGACAGATTTAACAATCCCGGAGGAGCGACAATCCCGACCCGAAACCGCAATCCCGGGAGAGCCAGAGCCCGAGCCAAAGCCAGAGAGAGCAAGAGAGGAAGAGCCCCTCATGGATCTCCTGCCCATGGGGGACAGGAGATGGAACAGCCCCTTGGCAGAGCCCAATGCCCATGGAGCTGACCCATGGCAATATTCCTCACCCCTTCCTTTGGTCTTCCACTTGTAGACTGGCAAAATACAAAGTCATTCAACTTCCAGCAACAACCGAATACATGGGGGTGTTCTCAGCATTTCTTTCCTAACAAATCCCAGCTGAACCCAAACCCCAGCGCTGTTCCAGCTGCTGAACAGACCCAGCTCTGGCCCAGCTCACACCAGGAGGCTCCCAGCAGCACTGCCAGTATGTAACTGGCTTAAGGTATGTTGTGTCATACCCATCTGGCATCTGCTGTGGTGTTGTCTGGAGTTGGGCAGGAAAAGAAACTTGGGTATTCCAAGGAAGTATGTAAGACAGGAAGTTCTCCATCCCCACAGAACCATTAAAGCCTTGATGGAAGAAGCCACACAGCACACACTGTACCTTGCCCACACTGGCCAGCAGCTGGAGACCAGAGGTCTTTTCATCTGGACTCAGCCAGAACTCAGCGTTGTCATCCGCAGCGATGGCAAACTGAAACTCCCCTGTTAAGAGATGGAGGGAGTGAGAAGGGCTCTGGGGTAAGGGCTTGTGCCTGGAACTGATTCTGCTCCTCTCAAATGCTGTCTTCACCCTCTTCCTGGTGAGATCATACCTTCCCCTTTGGTATGACCACCCCTTTGAACACAGAATCCAGACTGGTTTGGGTTGGAAGGGACCTTAAAGCTCATCCAGTCCCAACCCCCCTGCCAGCAGCAGGGACACCTTCCACTAGACCAGGTTGCTCAAAGCCTCATCCAACCTGGCCTTCAACGCTTCCAGGGAGGGGAACGTCTACAGTTGCAACTGGTTCACTGTCTCTCCTTGCATTGGCTTCACCTGGTATCTAACCTGGAAAGATAAGAAGTCCATGCAAAGTCTCCCTGCCTCCCATTTTGTCTCCAGAGCAGATCTGTGTGTGAGAAGCTTGTGTTTGGATGGAGGATCGTGCACGTGGAGCCATGAAGGGAGACAGAGGTGTTTGAGTCTCCCTGTCCTGACGGGGGTTACAGGGCTGGCAGTTGAGGGCCAGGGGAGCAGGCTGCTCCAGGCAGAAAAGATAAGAAGTCCATGCAAAGTCTCCCTGCCTCCCATTTTGTCTCCAGAGCAGATCTGTGTGTGAGAAGCTTGTGTTTGGATGGAGGATCGTGCACGTGGAGCCATGAAGGGAGACAGAGGTGTTTGAGTCTCCCTGTCCTGACGGGGGTTACAGGGCTGGCAGTTGAGGGCCAGGGGAGCAGGCTGCTCCAGGCAGAAGCAGGCACGTGGGTGACACAGATGTCAGGTGCTGTCAGATGGTGTTCATGCACCCGGGGAGCAGCAGGAACATCAATGATGTCATGTACAGTCCTGCACATGTGACAGAGGGAGGAAAAACTCAGGGACTGCTCGTGCCCACGTACACACCACGGGGCTGTGCATTCACCACAGCATTGGTTTTTATCTAGGACTTCCCATCTGCTTTCTTCTGTGCTTTTCCCTTCCACTCTACATGGGAGGCAGACAGGTTTCACCCACACTGAGGTGGTGGCCAGTCATGCACAGCTAGCTGGGCCACCCACATGAAGGACCTGGCGTTGGGTTTGCCAGGGTGAGGGCACCAGTGGTTCAGTACCAGGAGGGGAGGGAGGGAGAGGCAGGTGAGAAGAGACACGAGTGGTGGCACAGCAGCCTCAGAGCCCTCACCATCAGTGAAAGGATGCAGGTAACCAAATATCCGGAGACCATAGTTGGTCCATTTTGGGGACACAGCCAACTTCTTCAGTGTAGTTCGTGTCTGAAGTGGAAAAAGGAAACAAAAATAAAAATAGATGTGACAATAACAAGGGCAGGGGGTGCAAAACCCCAGGGACAGGTGGGCAGAGGGATGTATGAGGTTTGCTCTGGGAGGAGGATGAGGCACGGTGTGTGACGGAGGCAGGACAGATAAGAGACAAACTGGAGCAAGTGCTGCTGTAGAGGGGATGGAACGTGGTGTTCCCTAAGCACCTGGAGGGAGAACACCAAATACAGAGCTCCTTCACCCCATGTCCGAGGCCTGGCAGGGGGTAAATGAGCCGCCCCCATGCAGCAGAAGAGCTGCCACCACTGAAAGCTTTCTGCTCCCTCAGCAAGAGGATAGAGGAGATGATGGAGAGGGAGGTGAGGGAGAGGGAGGTGATAGAGAAGGAGGTGATTGATGGAGCGGGAGGTGATGGATGCTCAGGAACAGGAAGACAGAAGAAGTCACGGACAGGGAGGTGATGAGTGCTCAGGAGCAGGAGGACAGAGGAGGTGATGAAGAGGGAGGTGATGAGGAAGGGGATGGAGAGGGAGGTGATGAATGTGCAGGAGAAGGAGGACAGAGGAGGTGATAGAGAGGAAGGTGATGGAGAGGGGGGTGATGGTTGCTCAGGAGCAGGAAGACAGAGGAGGTGATGGAGAGGGATAGGGACAGGATGTGAAGGAAGCAGTGGCGATCCAGCTGGGAAGCAGAGCTGGGGAGCACGGGACAGAGCAGGTTGTGGTTTTACTCACGTGGGGGAAGAGAGGGAAGTGGAGGTTCTTCCTGAGCTGCTCAGTGGAGCTGCCGCACCAGTCCTCGAACACGTGCAGATTGGCCTGGCCCTGGAACTGGGGGGAAGAAGTGGGGAACCATGAATTGCTGTGTCCCTCCCCTGTTCTGCCAACCTCAGCCGTGGAGCACTTGTGAGAGCCAAGGAAGATGCTGCTGCTGCTGCAATGGGCTGGCCTGCAGGAGACATGGGTCCAGACATGTTTCTCATCTGCTGAGGGTCTGAGGTTGGCACAGATAACAGTCTGAAGAGCACCAGGGAACTGTGGTGATGCCCAGGACACCTCAGTTAAGTGGCTGGGGTTCACTCCATTTTGCTCCATCAAGGAGATGTTTAACCAGAGGGCTGTGCTCTGATGCCATGGTGTGGGACACGCTGTAGCGTGGCAATGGCCCCCCCATCATCCAGCAAAGACAGTATAGGGTCTTACGTCCTCCAAGAAGGTGTTTTGGATTCCCTCACCGTTTCAGGGCTGTTTTCCTGACCCAAGGAAGAGGGGAGGTGGCAGATCCCCTTCTCAAAGCACACCTGTGAGGTAAAGCTCATGAAGGATGGTGGGAACAGGGAGACAGAGGCTCAGCAGGGCAGGGAAGCAGCAGCAGAGGTGGGTCACGGGCAGCACGGCCTCTGTGGGCCCACAGAAACACTGAGGAGAGCAAGTGTCCACTCCCAGACAGCGTAGGAGGGTGGGCACTGTGGGTACTGGTGGCTGTCCCCACCAGAAGAAGCTGACAGTACCTCATGGAGATCTGGAGTACAGCTTTGCTGGGAAAAGCTTACTGGTTGCTGTGGGATTTCAGCGATAGACATCTCAAGGGACAGAGTTTCTTTTTGTCAAAGCCATTCAGAAAGGAGGAGCTCTCTGCCTACAACCAGCAGAGCTGGATGCCAAAACCTTCCTTGAAGGACCCAGCATCCAACAGCAGAGAATAAGTAAGCTGGAGACTGTAGAAGATAGATACCTTAGATGGGGAAAGGCTGAAGAAAGGAAGAGGTTGCTCTGGGACCAGGGAAATTTTGCCAGGGCTGTCTTGCCTATATAAGGGCTGTGAGAAACCTCCTGAACAGCACCCAAATGTCTACAGATGGCAGCAAATTCTTAGTTTTCACTGGAGAGCCTCTAGCAGAGCTGAGCCCAACCCCTCGGTACACTCCTGGCAGGAAATCTGCTTCACAGAGTTATTTTTCCCAGGAGAGCAGGTTGGGGTTTCATTTTGTAATAAACCCTGGCTTGAAGGAAGGACACGGAGCAGACTTGGCCTGGCACCAGCTCGTGCAGTAACGCTCCTTGAGGGCTGTGAGCTTTAGTCATGCACGTGAAAACCATCTCCATGTGCCAGGCAAAACATGCTCACAATGACTGCTCACTGACTTCTTCAGCGGGCTCTTGTCAGCCCTCTGTCACTGGTGTCCACACTGCCAGGGCTTGATTGATTTCTGCAAGCCCCTGTCGTCCCCCCTGCTGCTATCTCCTCTTTCTTCCTCCTCTGCTGATATCCCTCAGCCTGGATTCTGCTCATCAGGCAAGAAGAAAAGCTGTGAGATAAAATGGATGTAATTCCCCAGAGCGATGGTGTCCAAAATCAGAGAGGTCTTTGGGTGATGGATGCAGCCAAGAGAAACCTGGGACCTGAGATACAAATAAATCATCAAGTGCAACAAACACTGAACTGGAACCTAATTGCTGGGTGGTCCCAGGCCCCTTGGTCAAATCCAGGTTCATACCCAAGGGTCTTACACCATTTTTCTCAGTCAAATCAAATAATGACAATTGCAGGTTCTTGTGGAACGAGCAGTGAGGTGACCAGGCTGGGCTCCCACAGCGAGTCAATCATGGTTTCAGGGCAATCTGCTGCTACCCGCAAGTGACGCTGGTTTTTCTTATCACAGAGTGGTTTGGGTTGGAAGGGACCTTAAAGCTCATCCCTTTCCAGCCCCCCTGCCAGCAGCAGGGACACCTTCCACTAGACCAGGCTGCTCAAAGCCTCATCCAACTTGGCCGAGAACACTTCCAGGGAGGAGCAGCCACAGCTACTCTGGACAACCTGGGACACTGTCTCACCACCCTCGAGGTGAAAAATTCCCTCCCAATATCTCACCTCAATCTCCCCTCTCTCAATTTCAAACCATCTCCCCTTGTCCTGTCACTCTTCTGCCCATGGACAAAGTCTCTCTCCCTCCTGTTTCTAAGCTCCCTTCAGGCACTGGAGGCTGCAGTGAGGTCTCCCTGGAGCCTTCTCTTCTCCAAGCTCAACAAGCCCAGCTCCCTCAACCCTTCTCCAGCAGAGAGGTGCTCCAGCCCTCTGATCAGGGGCAGTTTCTTAGGGAATTGTTTCTTCTAAAAGCATTATTTGCACACTGCAGAGAGCAGGCTCAGATCTCCATCAAGCACAACACTCCCACCCTGAGGAGGGGCTTTGCAGTCCCCTCCTTGGCAAAGGCAGACCCAGGAGATGCTCCCCAGGCTCAGGACTACAGAGCAGCTGGGCTGGCTTTAGCATGGGATAGCCCAAATACCAAACCAGATCTTTAGGAGGGATATCCCAAAAGAGCAGCTAGACTTGCTCAAATGTTTGCAGAGGAAACCTGGACCAGTCCCGTCCAGCACCTGACCGCAGAGTTCGGCAGTACTGGGGAGAGGGCAGCCTGCTGAAAAAGAAGGCAGACACCACTGTGCTCGGTGCTCCATCAACGCTGTGAGAGATGGTCCCTGAGATGTCTACCCTGATACCCCTGTCTCCAAAGTCTTTACAAAGCCACCTGAGAGGAGATTCTGGCAGGAGCTAACGAGATGGCTTCACTTCCCTGCTCTTTGCCACCATTAACTGGTAGATAACAAGCATTCCTTGCACGTGGTTTTGGAATTTTTTTCTAAAACAAGAGATTTTCTCCTGAGCTACAGCAGCCTGACTTACTGCCTGCTTCCTCTGAAAGGGAACAGGAGAACATTACTGACAGAGAAGTGCTGGCTGCCCAAAGTGCTGCTCCGGGACTGAAAACTGAGCTAGGCTTTAATTTTAGGTCCCCACGAGTCATCAGTGCAGCAGCTGCTCTGAAACCCTATCAACCTCTGTCCCTCCAACTCAACTCATGGCTGCCCATCGCAGGCAGCTGAGAAATTCCTCTGTTTGTTATTTGGGTCTCCCCTGGTGCACACAGTGAAAATCTGTGTGGGGCTTTTGCAGATCACAGTGACAGATAAACTCACTCCCAATTCCTGCACACAGCTCCTGAAAAATGGCAAAGAACTTTCTAAGATATGGCTACTGAATATGACTTCCCAGCTTGGAACTACCAGCCCGTGGTTTCCAAAGGGCTGGAAATTGAGGAGCTGGAAAGCAACAAGTTTTTAAGTTCCCCCTGAGCGTGCTGGGCTGGGGAAGGGTCTGGAGCACAAGTGTGCT
>NW_010325000.1:325-5627 GCF_000700745.2 Antrostomus carolinensis | reverse complement strand
CCCTTCCAATCCAAACCATTCTGTGATCTAAACCAAGATTCTATGATCTGTCATAAGAACCGAAACCAAAACAAAATATGAGTAGATTAGGGCACTTGACCTGAACATGGTGGTCGTGTACTGTGCAGCTTGTCAGATTTGAAAATCCAAGTATACAGCCTTACCTTACTGTATTTATTCGTTTCTGTTTAATAATGTCTCTAAGCATTGTCCAGCCTGCTTTTTTTCAAATAACTCCAAGTTCCTGTTTCCATCTTCCTAAAAACCACTTATTTTGAAGGTATGTTTGAGCAGTGGAGTTGGACTAGATGATGTTAGAATGACTTAGTGATTCTGTGATTCCATGTGATACTCTGACCAAGATGTTATATTTGCATTCTGCTCTGTTGGAGAACCACTGCCATGCAAACCTCCTCTACAACTAGGCTCCTCAGACAGTCTTTGAAACACCCATAAATATATGCAAACCTCTTCAATCCTGTTGCTTCAGCAAGTTCTAACATTTTCAGGAGGATTCAACTACTTAAAAAAAATAAAATGGTGCTAAAGAAGGCCCTGATGAGGACAAAGCCTCCTCCCTTTGTGAGGAGAATGCACAGAGAGCAGAACCACACTCTGATGTGCTCTTCATGAACTCTGAATCAGCTAGAACACTTATTTTGGCATGGCGATTCCATTCATAGGTGCAACATATAATCATGCCTTCAGGTCACAGAGGTGTGCACCACTGTGGACAAGTTTAAATCTGACGTGACAGGGTAAAACACACTTCAAAGCATAGTGGGGAGATAAGTGCTTTTTGGATCCCTGCCTATTTCAGTGTCCAAAAGCAATAGTAACTCACAAAGCAGCAGAAGTTCAGTAAAAGAGCAAGACAGTTGTCTGTCTCTATCATCTAAAGGCAGATGTGTTCAGTAGAGAATGAAATCTCAAGATTATGAATTTTTAACAGTCTTTCCTTTTTGCCCGCATCAACCTTCTCTTCACTGTTAAAAAGCTTATCTTCTCTCACTTTGTGATCTTTCATAAGACCTTGAACTGAGGACAAAGATTACGTAGTCCAACTCGAAAACAATATTAAGTGCAGTAACAGCAGACATAGGCCATATATTTTGGTGGTACTCTCCTTCTGCAGTATCACCTGACTTCATATAGAATAGAGGAGGAGGACAGGTCCACCTGTGAAAGTGGAATTTGGAAGAAGTTATAATGTTTTAATAAGACAGGGAGTGTTTGAATGGGTCTTAGCAACCTTGTGAATCTTTAACATCTCTCTGAGAGCAAAGTATTCCTAGATTTAAAGGGTTTGAGTGTTGTATTTCATTATTTAGCTTTATATTTGTTGTCCTGGATCTCCACAATTGCCTAAAACTCAGCAAGGAAGTGCAGTTAGCAACACTATTGAGATATAGTTACGGCCTGCCAGCTGTTCAATTAGCTTTTCTAAAGCATACCATTTACAAATTATTTTCCCTTCATTTTTGTTGAAGATCTAATATTTGCTCTTTCATACCCTGTTTTCAGCAATATCCTCTAGTTCCTTTTGCAGCCACCTCCCAGTGATTCATGTTATTCCACTGCTTCCTTGAGGACAGCCTTGCTTTTCTCCATTTCCCATTCTGGAAAGAAATCAAGATTTTATTTTCCTATGCTTTTGCCACAAATGCAGACTCAGCTGCATTTGCATTTCTCTCAGTTCCCCAGGCTTCCAGTTTCCCCAGTGTCTTATTGCTTCACTTTTCTCCAAGCACAGCTGCTCATCCTCCCCAGCCCACACACCTCCCTCCCCTGCTATCCATATACCTCACCTCTTCCTTGCCTCCCAGGCTGGCTGAGACTCTGCTTCCAGCCTGGCTTTCCTCCAGCTTCTCTAAGACACCACCACAGGAGGGAAAGGAACTATTTTCAGGTATAAACTGTTCCCCACATTATGTCTGGTCTCTTATTACTTTTATTGGAAGCCATGCCTGGTTTCCCACTCAAAGCACTAGTCTCAGGGAAGCCTCCAGAAGCCAAAAAAGGTTTCCTCTGCTTCTGCCTTACAAGACAAACAATAGACAGGCCTCTTCAGCTTAAAACTTTTTTTTTTTAACTTTGGCTCGGTTGTTAGATCATATATTTCAGCCTCATGGACTAGATGTGATCCAGAAGCCATATACTGAGCAAGACAGATTTTAAATATTGTTTATGGGGAAAGATGTACTCTACAGAACCCTCCTATGCTTAAGTAAAATAACTTTCCTGGAGTGGAATCTATGGGAAATATACGATCAGTTTATATAGTCGAGATTCAAGGATAGCTATCACTACAGTTATTTTTCTCTTTTAAAATAAGACCATCACTGGTACTGGAGTGGACTACACAGAGAAGAAAAAGGGAAACTGATTCTTAATACAGCTCTTAATGAATGCCATCTAGTAGCAAAACCATGAAACAGTACTTGATGAGTCAGAAAAAAAGTCTTATTTTTTCTGAAAATTAAAATAAGAAATTGGTTTTCTGGGAAAGGTGCAGATTTATCAAAATCAGTCATTGAGCTGCTCAATATTAATGGAGCTGAACACCTGGATTTTTATATATACATCTCAGGTTTCTGTTTTTATGGCTGTGCCTAAGGAATAATGAGAGATAAAAGAGAGGTTAGCTAAGGCAGAAGAATGTCTCTTCTCCCTCATCTCCCTCAAATTGTTTTGCCTATAGTTTTTAATATATACTTTCACTGTTCTTTAAAAATAAGTCCATGACCTGCCCATGACCAAACACTGTGCTGTTTGTGCTGTGCTACATCTTGATCCAAGGAAGAAACATGCATCTCTCAGTGAGGGACACAGGAATGCTTTGAAGGTGCTGATTCAGCCCTAAGGGCATAAAGACAATACAACAATGATCGGTAGCAGTTAGTAAAAAACTTATCTAAGCTACTCTTTTAAAACCTTGAGTTTATAGTTACAAAGGGAACCCTTAGCAGGCCTACCCTTCTTATGTCAGAACAAACACAAATGAATATAAATATTCAACATATAAAGAGTATTGCAGGGAAAAAGTAGGTATATTCCCTCTACAAACTTAAAAAACAAAACTACGATGGCAAGTACATTTTAAATTTAATGAACAGAACTGTTGGATGATGTACAGTACATCTATAGGGGCCTAGAAATGCTGTACAAGTAATAGATGACATACAGAAGGATTTAAAGTTGTTCTAGAAACTAAGTAAAGAGGAGGGACAAAAGAAAACTATTAAATATTTCAGTCAGGTCAGCGTGCTGCTCCTTAGTGTATCGACCTTACTAAGCCAAGAGGTGCCCTAAGAAAGAAGCCATAGTTTCAGTTCACTCCTACTCCTTTACTGCGACTGTGAGCTTGACCTTTGTACTGACAGTAAAGGAAAAAGGAAAATCATTGGAAAACCTAATCTTTCCTGCAAATCTTGTTGAATAAGGTTGATTGTCAGCTACAAATTGTAATCTAGTCCAAGAACACTCTGATGAACATGTGACATGAACTTCTGTTTTCCCCCAAGTGCAAAGGGTGTAGTTTCACAGACACTATAAAAATAAATCAACAAACAAGACATTATGGAAAGAGGTTGATGCAAAACAGTCAGGAATTCCTCATCCACCATTTTTCTCCATCCACCACTTATATTCTGCATTTTGCATATGTCCTTTCATCCCCTTGCCACATTTTCATTCCTTACACTTAAACAAGTGTCATTCAACTTGAACCAGTGCCTGGACTGTGGTTTGAATGTTTGGATCATTTGAGGCTGACTGAAGTTCTTGCTCCCAAGTGTGACTGCAGCTGGGGCTGTAGGATGTGAGGAAGGATCAAACTAAAAAGTTAAGACTGCCTTGCCTTTTCTGAGCATGAATGGGTTACTCTCACAATACCTTCAGTACACAGCACAGTCAGAGCCCAAACTTTTGGACTAAATGTGCTAGGAACAGGAGCAAATAACACCAGAGCACGTGCCAATACCAGAAATGTGCAAGTATTTCTATTCAGTTTACAAAAAGGGATGGGAGAAAAGGAAAGAGGACAAAAACTGAGTTGCACTACTTTTCTCTCCCAGTCCTTGGACAGACAGCAGTATGGATGTCGAGGTTTTACCCTACCATTCCCAAAACTTCAGACTTTGATGGGCTACAGCAAGAGCAGGGAGCTCCTAGAGCTCTCTGCTGACTGGCAAGGTTTCTGAGAGGCCTCTTCAACTGTGGAAAAAGAAGAGGGTGTGTTTTCAGCCAGATGTGGGATTAGGAGAGGTGCAAAGCTGTCTGTAGGGCAGAAAATGATTGATGTGGGTATGGGAAGCGTACAGTTAATTGATGTTGCTATACTAAGAATGCATAGTAAATTGCTGTAGGTCTGGAGGGACACAGATTAATTAATTGGGGCTTAGGGAGAAACTCGTGCTCTTAGTACCACTGGGCAATATTTTATGCAAATATGTGTAATGTTATGCAAATTAAAAATCTACTGGGGTTTTTGTACCATAAGATATTGGCAGAGATGTGCCTGCATTGTAAAACAAATTCCCTCTGCAGCTACAGCCTGACTAGAATTGGGTGAAGAAAGTAAAAATTATATACTTTCAAATATTATACTGTTTGTAAAATTCCGTATTAAAAATACTTCTTAATCAGATGTGTACAAAAGCATCTCATTTTCCACATATGCTTTTACAAATGTGTATTGGGCTAAATAACTAACTGAAAATAATACAGTAATGAAACTTTTCAAATTGCTCAAAGACCTCTGTGTGGCTGAGCTCTCATCTGGCAGGATGAGCTCATTGGGAAGAGAAATTACAGGATGCCCATGAGGGGAACAGCATTTCAGGGTAATGTGAGAGGACTGTAATTGCTACACTCTGATATAAGAGAAAGAGAAAGAATCCTGGCTGCAACTCCTAAAATAAGGATCTGAAATATGAGGGCAGTAAAACCCTAATCTCTTCTGACCTGATGTCAGCCCAGACACACAATAAAGAACCATCAGGGATTAATCATTTGAGGAAGGAATCCAAAAAGAGTTATAGTATTCTCTGCTGAATTTTACAAGACTTCTCTGAAGAGAAAACATTTGGGAATGTGGTGGGTGTGTGGTCATCATTTGACAGACTGTAGTAATCTAAAGTAGAACATAGCTACAGAAGAAGAATGAGATCACTAATGGAAGTTTCAAGAGGTAGTGATTCTAGCAAGAACTACACTTTCACCAAATGAATTTAATTGTAACCCTTTGCACCAGCGTTAATTTCATCCTAAGAAAAAAACACTTAAGACATTAAGAAGGTAT
>NW_010325000.1:0-308 GCF_000700745.2 Antrostomus carolinensis | reverse complement strand
TTTTTTTTTGTTGTTTTTTTTTTTTTTTTTTTTTTTTTTTTTTTTTTTTTTTTTTTTTTCCCTAAAGACAAATAACTTTATGGCTACAATGGTCAGAAAGTTGGGGGCAAATATTTCTCTGTTTGTCTGGAATGAAAAAGTACGTTGCAATAAAATAGAAGTTATAGGCCTGATGGGGAAATATTTTGCTTGTGTAGAACATAAAGCCAAGACATGATTGATCTTATTCACAATTTTTAAATTTTCCTACAAATTATTACCAGTTAATATCTACCCAAATGTAAAAAAGACCTTGTAACAAACATATA
>NW_010324999.1:5134-14005 GCF_000700745.2 Antrostomus carolinensis | reverse complement strand
CTCACAGAAGCCACCCCTATGCCACCCCCTCCCCCGCTACCAAACCTTGTCACGCAAACCCAACACAATCAGTTTTTAAATGTATTTAATTGTTAAAAAATTAAGTGGTGAGCAGTTGATTTCTAATATATAATGTGTATCATTGTAACAGCTATGGGCATCCCTGTTAAGTAATTAGTAAAAAGAAAAGGTAAATTCTGCTTACTTTACTCAAGCAAATTGTGTCCCTTGTTAAAAATGGTATTAAGCTAAATTAGAACACCTGTATTAAAGGCAGCTTTAACTCTCTTCAGCTTTCTGTGGAGTAATATTCACTGCCTTGTACAAGTCTCTATACATCTTAGATAGTGCTCCAAGAAACTGTATTTTTTAAAAAATAATGTTCCTCACATTAATTTTTCTTTTAATCTCCTTTTTCTTTTTTTCTGTCAAGATGAGTTCAGTGTTCACTAGCAGATGAGATGTTCAGTATTAGTGAACAACAGAAGCACTTTATAGACTTATTTTTTGGTGGTGGATCCATTTCAAACAAAATATAACTTTAACCAACTTACCAAATACACTACCTGATAGCATACATTTGAGTTTTGGTTTTTTCCTAGTCTTACCTTGGAGAGGAGAGTGATTTGCATAGTTCACTCAGCAATAACTTAATGATTTCTTGAGGGCAAATACAGAAGCTTTCAGCTGGACGATCATGTGCTACAAATAAGTTTTACTTTTCATTTTAGATAGGAGCCTACTTTGGTAAAAGGAAAAATTAAGAAGGGAAAGTTGAATCTTATTAGGTACTGAGTTGGAACATTTATTAATATTACATACACAACTCTTCTGTTCTTTTTGAAATACAGACTATCCCCAAAAAGGAATTTTATAGCTCTAGTCACATTAGAGCCTCATGGGACATTAATAAAGCCCTCAGAGAATGATTTTTAAGTATGTCAAAGGACTTTGCATTTGTATGCATGTGTCAGAGCACACAAATATGCAGAGACATTCAGAGGGGTCCCTTTGAGGATCTATTTTCATGCTCAGAGTGTTACTTGACAAAGTACACGGAGTCCAGCTGGGCAGCTGGGGCTGCAGCTTCAGGAGAGCTGGGCTTAACACCCTGCCACGCTGCAAAGCCTCCCGTGGGACCTGCGCAAGCCACGCAGGCCACAAGCACACATATCCTCTGGTCCTCATCTGCCTGAATCGATGCCTTCCCCTAATGACCAGAAGCAAACTCCCTTGGCAGCTCTCTGAATCCCAGGGCTCCTGCAGCTCATGGCATGAACAGTGCTGAGCAGGCGCTGATCCCAACTGAGGGCTAGCAAGCAACATAGAGAGCTAGTTCAAGCCGAAATTTTCACATATGATCCCCAGAATAAGCATTTCCCTGTTTATCTTGCTAGTGAAGATTACAACCTACAACACTGGCCAAAAAGAAGCGTGCATCACTGACTCACGGCCCTTAACTCGAGATCAGAGCAGGATAGGGGGAAGTTCAGGCTTGATTTTTTTGTTCACCAAACAAATGTGAGCTTTGAGTCAAACAATTTAAAATCATGACAGATTTTTAAAAAGCAAAAACTGTTCTGGACAGAGAAAAATGTAAAAGAAAGTGAAGAACATCTCAGTGTTTTTAAAAGGCAGAGTTTCATTTTGAATGGTGCTTCATAGAAGAATGTCAGCAACGCGTTAATAAATGGCAGTAGCAAAGCAATTGTTCTGGGTCTAGCTAACCGTGTCATACATTTCTTTCCTGCAAATTGGAAAATCAGTTTTTCCCACAGCTTTAATTGAGACAGCTACCTGTGATGCAGTGAAAGACTTGAATCAGGGGGCCAGCAAATTAAATGGCTGCTCTAAGTACTAAACTGCTGGCCACTCCCGGAGAGAGGTCTCTCAAAGTCTCCTGCTGCAGGTCTTCCTGCAGGCCTTAGGTTTTCTGGTCTGAGTTCTCCTTTTGTAAAGTGAGGATAACAGTACGTGGACCTACTGGAGGACCTTTGGAGCAGACCTTTGGGATTCTGTATTTGTATCATGAGCCTCACTCTGCAAGTACAGAGCAGAGGTACTGCTATGGCATGGATAATACATTAAAGACTTTGAAGTTTTCAGGTACAGTGATAAAGGAGGATAGATAAAAAGCTCAAAGAGAATTTTATTATGAGTAATATATAAATATCAAAAATAAATGTTCAACATGAAATATTCCAATTCCACTGTCCAAATGCTTCACAGGATATTTTTCAGGAAATTGAAGATCAATAATAAAACAAACTGGCACTGACTATTCATATTAAGGAAATACTGAGGACAACAGACAGGTTTGTAACTACCTTTTATAGTATCTTCAAGTATTTTACAAAAGACCTTCCGGGTTCTAATCTGAATAGAAACACAGTCGTCTTCAATATTTTTCTATAGCATAACTAAGTAGAAATTACTCTGAAACTTGTGCTCTCTGTGCTCCTGTATCTTTTTTCCTGCTTTTCCTTTGAGAGAGGAAAACTGCAACACTTCAGCTGAATGTTAAAATCCATAAAATGGATGGAAAAGAGGGTGCTGTAAGAGATGGAGAGCTGAGTATCTAGAATTGTTTTTTTAAAAACTGTGCAGAAATCTTCTGAGAGTGTGTATTCAGAAGACTGTGCAGGAAGCATATTAAGAGGCAATAAAATTATCAGATATTTACTTTGCATAGCCAGACTGGATGCTAACCTTTCATGTTCAAGAGATTGATGTTTTGCATAGTTTTTTCCTATTACATTTTTTTATTTTAACAGATGAATAAAAATTCCTCCAACATAATGGCTTTAGCTCCTAACACTTCTAACAAAAGAGAGACAGTGTGCATATTTGGAACTGGAGATTTTGGAAGAGCTCTGGGGCATAAAATGATTCAGTCTGGCTACCCCATCGTGTTTGGAAGCCGGAGCACGCAGAAATCCAGCCTGATTCCCAATGATGCAGAGGTACTGAGCCATGCAGAGGCAGCACAGAAAGCTGCCATCATCATTATAGCGATCCAGAGGCAACATTACAACTTCCTTACACCACTAGCAGAAATTCTCCATGGAAAAGTCTTGGTGGACATAAGCAACAACTTAAAAATAAACCAGTATCCTGAATCCAACGCAGAGTACCTCGCTCAGCTGGTGCCTGGTGCTAAGGTTGTAAAAGCCTTTAACACCGTGTCAGCCTGGGCCTTGCAGTCGGGCACACTGGATGCAAGCCGGCAGGTAAGACTGAGCAACAGGGGGGGTCCTACATCATAGAGTTATATATCTTATGGTGTCTTAAGAGCTAGACAAAACACACAGAGGACATATGAATCAGGCAGGATTGAGATGGTGTTTTCACTATAATCACCCATTTCAAATTAAATGTGAGCTAAAACTTATTTTTCATGTGTAATATGGCATGACAAGGAATATCAATAGCTTGCCTTCAAACTCGGTAAGGTGTTTGGAGACTGTAGAGAAGCAAGGAAAGAAAGATAGCAGAGCTACAAAGAGAGAGACAGCAAATCAGGAGGAAATAAGGGTTGCATCAGTTGTTTACCAGGATTGTAAAGTTAAACCGAAAGGAGATAGGTGGAATATATCAAAGCAAGAATAAAAAGAAGAGAGCAAAAACAGGGAGGCAAGGGATATGGTGGGGCAATAGAATGAGTATGGGCAATAGAAGTGAGCTGCAAGGTGAATAAATTAATTAAATAAATTAAGTTTTCTAAATCAAAATCCATTACCACAGAAGTTTAACACAACAACAGTGTGTGCAAACCATTTTAACCAGCTCCTTAACCACAGGCTAGTGATCACAGAGCTGGTCATAGGAAACAACACAGCAGCTTACTTGAAGACAAATCATTTATTATTACCCTGTTTTCTGCCACTCTGAGGGACAGTGCTCTTCTAAAACACACAAAATCAGCCAGCTACTCAAACCATTGCTAGCTTTTCTTTCTGCTGCCAGATAAATGGTTTGGGCTAAATTAAGACCCAGGGACTTCTAACTCTAGGCTTTACAAGCCTTCATCATATCAATGAGAGCAGAAATTTCCCCCTTTCTCCCAGTTCCAAAAGGAGTATTGTCTTGCACACTCACAGAAAAGATTGTTTCTTCACTATTTTACTAGACTTGGAAAGAAATAATATTTACTTTTGTGATAGGGCAATCATGTTTTAAGAATCTCTGTCCCCAGTTCCTTGGAGTACTTACAGACCACTGTAGCAGCAACTGAAAATTTTGCTGCTATTTACTCCTATAAAATCTTGTGCTTACAAACTGCTTGCAGGTTTTCAGAAGAGCATCTCAAGTCTTCTAGGCAAAGACTTGTACTAAGCGTTTTATACACTGTTCTTTGCAGATACAAAATTTTGCCACTTGAAACAATCTCTTTCCCCAAATAAAAGATTCATATTCTTAGTTCTTGGACTTGTTGGCCAAGAAAGTAACTATAGGATACTTTTTGCCTATATAAATTAAGGTCAGCAGAGAAGACAATAAGTAGCCTAGGAAGCTTGTGCTCATCATCCATATTCAGGCAGGACAGCAGTAGAGAATGTCACAAAAGTCTGTCTAAATAAAACTTTTGTTTGCTTTTGGCTGCAGGTGTTTGTCTGTGGAGATGACATGGAAGCTAAACAAATGGTGATGGATATTGTTCGTGCACTGGGTCTCACTCCATTAGATCAGGGATCCCTCTTGGCTGCACAGGAAATAGAAAATTACCCTCTGCAGCTCTTTCCAATGTGGAAGTTTCCCATTCTTTTGTCCCTTGGCCTAACAGCATTCTTCTTCTTCTACTGTTTGACTCTTGATATAATTTACCCTTATGTTTATGAAAACAAAGACTTTTCATTTTTCATTGCAATTTCCATTCCAAATCGGATCTGTCCTATATTGGCACTCATCCTTCTTGCCTTGGTTTATCTTCCTGGTGTACTTGCTGCAATTATTCAGTTATACAGAGGTACCAAATACCACCGTTTCCCAGACTGGCTTGACAAATGGATGCTGTGTAGGAAACAGCTTGGGCTAGTAGCCTTGGCATTTGCTTCTCTGCACGTTTTGTACACTCTTGTTATTCCAATTCGCTCCTTCGTAAGATGGAGAATCAGCAGTTCAACTGTCTCCCAGGTAAGTTTTGTTCCCTGCTCTATGTCTTCCTTTCTTCTGGCCCTGTTACAAATGCTACCTTCTGTCTCCAGCTTTGGAAATTCATATGGAGACTCTAATGTTCTCTACAACAGTGTTCTTTTCCTAGTTTCTGTGTTCCTTTTAATTATTGGTATATCCAGAGGTTGTTGATATTATGCTGAGTTGAGGGGATTTCCAACCTCAGTCTTCCTCCTAGATAGTTTACATATTAATGAAAAAAGCAGGGAAAATGTAAACCTTAAGAGTAATTTAAAGAAATAAATTTCCCTGTTTCTCCATGTACCTTTAAGAATGGCAAATATTTTTACTTTCTGACCTTATTTAACAACAAAGGATCACATACCTGTCCTCAACAGTAGGTCTACAGTAGTGTAAAACATGTACCACAGTTATAGGTGCATGGGACCTATATGTAATATAATGCCTTTTCTACTTTTTTAGTAGGCATTAAAAGTAAATCTCCAATGATTTTAAGAGACTTAATATATAACATTTATCTCCTAGTTACCTTAAAGGATATTTTTTCTGCATATTGATCTTAAAGCTGCTATCACTAAGATATACCTGGTCTTTTTTTCTTCAGGCACTGAACAATAAAACAGAACCTCTCAACAACACTTATGCCTGGCTTAGTGATTCTTATTTGGCTTTGGGGATTTTAGGATTTTTTTTATTTGTTCTTCTGGGAATAACTTCCTTGCCTTCAGTCAGCAACAATGTCAACTGGCGAGAATTTCGATTTGTACAGGTAAAAAAAAAAAGACTTATTCTAAAAAACTTTCTTCCCTTATAAACTATGACCATAGGCAGGTTTACTAGAGACTTAGGGCTTTCGTCCATTAGTATCTCCAAATGTGGTGTATGCATTATCCACCAGACATAAGGCTCACCTGTAAAAAAACCACAACTGCTCTGATGTCTGCTTATGGTACAACAGGGATTACTGCATTAAAAAGAGAAAATTGGGAAGACATGAGCTCCTAAACTCCAAAAAGAAAGCTGACATTGTGGAATTATTAAATTCCACAATTATCAAATTCCATAATTATACTATATCACAAAATATTTTACCCATTTATTGGGCTAATTTTGTTGCTTCACAAGATAATTCAGTTAAAATGCATCTGAAAAATGACTTTATAACTCAGATCCTCTCAATGTTGATCATCTAAAGAGAATCTGCAATTTCTGCAGACTCTAAAAACTGCTGTACCTATAAACAGGCTGCCCTTGGTAACATTATAATCTCAGCCCCCTGTTCAGAGGGAGCTTGGTGCACGCTGCCGTGCCTCTGCAGGAGCTGGGCTGGCAGGGGAGGGGAAGCGAGGGAAGGGAAAATTACTATCAATGAATGTTTTATCAAGGCCAAAAACTTGCACAGCATGGATGGATTAGCACTAGAGTATATAAAAGCTTGGATCTCTCCACTGAATTTCAGCATCTTCAGCATCTGCATTTTCACAAATATGACAACCATTAAGCCTTATGTGTGAGCTAGCAAAAATTATCAGGATTACTGATGAAGGAAAAAAATAAAGAAGTGTGTTTCACCTAGATCCATTTGAATGAATCTTTATTAAAAAACAATAAGAGCCTTTATATTATATAAAACAGTTTCATTTCAGCAGTCCCCAATTAGTCACAAAGTTGGCACGTTCTACAAAGCTTACTGTGTCCTGTAAATTGAATTTGTTCTGGTTTAATTTACTGTTTTAACCTCCACTTTTTTCTTTCCTTTGTTCTCCCCTAGTCCAAACTGGGATATCTGACACTGGTTTTGTGCACTGCACACACATTGGTTTACGGTGGAAATCGGTTCCTGAACCCATCATCATACAGATGGTATCTCCCAAATGCCTATATGCTCTCCCTCATTGTTCCATGCATTGTACTGGTTGTCAAATTTGTGCTGGTATTTCCTTGTCTAGACAAACCACTCACACAAATTCGACAAGGCTGGGAGAGGAATCCCAAATACTCAAAACAGTCAAATTACATTATCAACAAATCTGCTGTATAATTAGACTAATCTGTATTACCAAAAAGAAGAAAAAAATATTATGAAGGTAAATCAAAATGAAGTCCTGAGCCTCCTTTAAGTGGAGAGAGAGAGAAAATGTGAAAAACTTGGCCAGGCCCTGAGTAAAATAAAGCCACCCCAACGACAAGCTAAATTACAAATCAAATGAGGCCATTGAGTGCCTGCATCCCAGGCACGCTTTCACACAGGTGCAGCCTCTCCCTTTTGCTCAGTATATTCCCCTTCGCCTACTCACCCTCCACTCCTAGGAAGGGTATGAGAGAAGTAAGTGGTGCTCCATGTCCCTCCTCTGTCTTTCCAAACCTCCTCCACGGCTGGACAGAACCAGGATAATCTTTGGTATCTGGTCCTCTTCCCTATCCTGCTCGCTGGGACTCAGGTCTATGTGCACCAACACACATCCACACAGATCCACATGCACATGTGCATGGACACACACCCTGCTTCCATCCCCAGAAACCACCAGCACCCACAGAACAGGTGCAGAATGGATGCTGGCTGAGGAAGAGCTCTCTTCCTCCCAGCATTATTTTATCCTGCATTAATGTCTGATTCAAGAGAGATCTATGTTCATACCTTAGAGATAGCTGAGTAAAATTTGTTTTATTTGTGTACAGGAACTCTAATGTTCAAAGTGTATGTGCTAAGGATTACTGAATCCTTGCTTGTACTGCTCTACAAGAAACTCAGTTAGCAAGGGGATGGAGGAGAGATCAAAATGGCAGAAAGATGTGAGATGTGCTCACAAGCCTAAGCTTCTCAAGTACAGGCAAAAAGTGGTCAGGGAATTTTTATGTAAGCAGTGAGTTGTAAGGAAATAGACTGAAGGAAAATCCTATTATATCAGGGATTGTATTACATGTTGTGTTTATATCTCATGAAGATAATATCACTGATTTTTCAAAAAATAAAATTTTGGATTCAATATTAAAGATAATCTATGAAAATACAAATATTTTAACCACAATAAAGAAATTTTTTTCATAATGTTGAGCTCTGTTGTCATTTCTGGAACCTCTTTTGATACGATGCAGCTGCTGGTATGCTCAGTTGCACAAAGGTGTTGGAAGGCCTTGGGGAAAGGAATCAAATGGGATCCTGTCATCAGTCAGCTGCCTGGGCTCACCTTCCCCCATCTTTCTTTGCTCCTTGGATGCTTGCATAAGCAGATATTTGCTTAGTGATCAAACTGGGCTGAGGACGAAGTGGAAAAACAGGATTCAGCTGGGACAGTGACCTCCTGTTAAATTGCAAACAGAGGATCTGACAGGCTCCTTTGCACTGGAGAATAAAGAAAAGGCATAATGTGTTTGTTTTTATAAGAAGAGAATTGCTTAAGATCTTTTGTCCCTCTGTTTTTCTCCTCTGTGTCCATACAGTGTATACTCACAAATATTAAAGTATGAGCATGCTATTTAGTATAGTTAACTGTACTTTCAAACTAGTATTATTAAGCAGATTTAATAAAAAAAACTGTCAGAACAATACTTCTCTAAACATTTCTCAACAATGGAGTCTTTTTTAATTCTAGACATACATCTCCTCTTCATGTCATCCTCTGGTCCAGAAAGAACCTGTTCTCAATACCCAAAAGAATGGTAAAGGAGTCTGTGATATCAGCACCTGATGGAGACAGATTTCTTGGAAATAACTCTGGCACCAAGTACTCTTTTTTT
>NW_010324999.1:0-4699 GCF_000700745.2 Antrostomus carolinensis | reverse complement strand
CTCATCATCTTTATAGCCCTCCATAAAGGGACTGGACTCTCTCCAGAAGATCTCTGTCCCTCTTGAACTGAGGAGCCCAGAACTGGATGCAGTACTCCAGATGTGGCCTCACCAGGGCAGAGTAGAGGGGTAGGAGAACCTCCCTTGGCCTGCTGTCCACGCTCTTTTTAAAGCACCCCAGGATACTGTTGGCCTTCCTGGCCACAAGGGCACACTGCTGACTCATGGCCAGCCTGCTGCCCACAAGCACACCCAGGTCCTTTTCCACAGAGCTCCTCTCCAGCAGGTCAGCCCCTAACCTGTACTGATGCATGCAGTTATTCCTCCCCAGGTGAAGGACTCTGCACTTGCTCTTGTTGAACCTCATCAGGTTCCTTTCTGCCCAACTCTCCAGTGTGTCCAGGTCTTGCTGAATGGCAGCACAGCCTTCTGGTGTGTCAGCCACTCCTCTCAACTTTGTATCATCAGCAAACTTGCTGAGGGTGGATGCTACCCCTACATCCAGGTCGTTGATGAGGATGTTAAACAACACCGGACCCAGTACTGATCCCTGGGAACACCACCAGTTATTAACCAGTACTCTTACTAACCAGCACTGGTGTCAATGTCATAATTGGCATGTCATAAGCTGATACGCATATGTTGATATAGGTCTATACAGAAGTTTTCCTTTACCTGTCCCATGATGGAGTACTACTCCATTTCAAGCTTCCTTCAAAGATTTTCCCTGTTGTTCATGTTACAGAATAATTTACTGCACAAGGGATCGGGTATGGGCTCAAAGGGCCTAAGTGCCAACACTGCTGTGAGGATGCCTGTAACACCTCTTTACAGCTCCCTAAAGAAGAGGAGGAAGAGGCAGAAGCAGCAGCGAGACAGACGGAGAACAAGAGAGAGAGAGAGAAAGAGAGAGAGAGAGAGATTATAGGTAGAAGAGAAAGGGACAGATAGGGCAGAAAATCAGTAGCAGCAGCTTGAGTGACTATCCTCTAGATTTGCCATTTTGGGTCCAAATTCTGGCCTCAGTGACAGAGTTACTCCAGACATGTTATTACAAATAGTAACAGTTTCAAGACACTTATACAAATTGTGGGGGTTTTATTACTTTTTAAAGGATTTCTTTTCAGGGTTTCTGCCTATCTCAATACAGATCTAAAACCTACCCTTTTCTCTCTCCCACGGCCGAACCTATGAGCTGGAGTTCAAACTGCAACAGTCATGGCAAGTAACACCCATGTACTTTATAAAATACAAACATTGCAAATGCTCTGCTGCCTTTCCTCTCAGCGAACAAGCTCCTGTGTGCTTCTGAGCACCTTCTGCTAAAGAGAAGGACAGAGCAAAACAAGTCTTCTTTACCCTCACTGAGAACTAGTGCAAAGGAACTGCAGCCTGACTGAATACCACTATATATTCACTCACTACTAAACCATAGTCTCAAACACGCACAGGACCGTAGATCTCACAGGAAAGACAAAAGAACTTGGTACCAAGCCGTGCGAGTGACTGTGGGTTTCCATTCCAGGTCAGGTTGGATGGAGCTCTGAGCAACCTGTTATGGTTGAAGATGTCCCTGTTCACTGCAGGGGGCTGGACTAGATGACCTTTAAAGGTCCCTTCCAACCGAAACCATTCTGTGATTCTGTGATTCTTCAAAGACTGATACCACGTTGTTTTGTTACGCTACAACACAGGCTGAGATTTGATGAAAATGCTAAGGACTTAGGTACGACTCGCAATTTGCTGTTTAACCCAAGAATAAAGTGCCAATATCTGCTGTGTACAGACCGAGGAGACAATGCTGTTTGTTTGCACAGGGCACGTGCAGCAGCTCTCTGGAGCTGATCCAAAGCCCTCACATCTGAAGTCAGCAGCAGACTATATTGACTTCAGCAGCTTATAGGTCAGATCTCCAGTAGCACTTGTTTTTCCAGTTTAAGTGAGGGATTTCTATTATTCTTGGACAGCTGGGGAGTACTTGCTTCACAAATTTACATATTTATTTCTTGAACATTGTAGAGAAAACACATTCCTTCAGTAATCTTATATGATAGTTAAACTAAAAGCATTCAATAGCAATATTTTGAAAACAATAGCCGGTGCTATGAAAACTGCTGGTAACTTGTATATATTTCTCATGGCTGAGCTCTTCATTTTTTTATTTTTTTAATTTTTTTTTTAATGTACTGACAAAGCCTGATCAAAGAAGACATTAGAAGGATCATGAAATGAATTTTGGAAAGAATGTTTTCCATATGGTTCCCAGAAGCCAAGAAGAGCCTTTATGTGCATAATGACATTCTAAGAATGCCTGCAGGAATAAAGCATTGACTCTCAAATCTACTTCTAAATCAGAGTCAATATTTGGAAAATATAAATTACATCTTTTTAAATAAACGGTCACATGGACATTGTCATGATAACAAGTAAGCTTGGATTTCATTGCATAAGATTTATTCTGATGGAGAGTGCTACAGCATAGTGTGATTTTTAGACCTCTATATCCTGCGTGACATGGCTAATTTAATTTCCTTTTGCCTTTTTGTTATACCTAGGGAATATTCATTGCAACCAAAAAAAAATGCACTTAGTGAAAAGAAAGTATTTTAATTAATTACATTTACTTGAGACAGTAATGGGATGTCAGATATGCACTGCTCCCAGGGGACGCAGCTGACAACACAGATACTGCGGGATCTTGAACCACTGAGATCTGAGCAATTTCCTTCAGTTCCACCACACCACACTGCAAATCCTGAGATCTGCAACTTTTGCTCCGCAGCATGACATTTTGTCAGCCTTCTCTGCCTTACCTAGCAGTCATCTCTCACAACAAGACATGACTGTTCATGACCCAGATTAGAAAGCCCCTTTTTCCAGTATGTCAGGTTTTTGCGACTTCACTCTTGTTACCCTCTATCAATCAGACTCAAGGTTTCACAAGAGCATCTCCTGTCGCAAACACTGGTGACTCTGTTTGATTCACTAGTCCAAATAATGAACCGGTGAATAGTATGAACACTGACAGGAACTATTTGACCTATTTTTGGCTGCTTTTCCATACTATGATTAACATATTTAATAAAATTTTGGTGTTCCCATAACAGCCTAAACAGGGCTTCTCTTCCACACACTATGGAAGCTTTTCTCTCCCACACAGACTCTTTATTTCCTATGTATTACACATGCTTCTGTTGTGGATCTCTATTTTTATCCTTAATTCCTGTTAATCATTAATTATTTGATCCCTGGAGGAAGCTGACATTCCTCAAGATTTTTTTTTTTTTTATTTATCACCATGCTAAGTAAATCTGCACATCTCTTATTGTTGCACATTGCCTTAATTTAATGTTCTTTAATTGGGAAATTCAGACTTGCCACAAAGACTAGCTCTGATAAAACTAGACCCTGCCATATTATTTTCTTATAGGAAACTTCAGTGCTAGAAAAAAATACACTTCAGAACCTTGAGAGGACATGCACAGACCTCAGAGAATTACATGAAACTTAGCTAATGTCTCCATATGCTACGAACCAGAAGTTCTAATTTTTTGTTTATATGGCTTCACACACATCCTTTATTCCTGTCTCTCTTTTTGCTTCCACATTCAGATTTGCTTATTATTTGAGATTCATTCAAATATAGCCCCTTCACTGTGCTTTCTTCTCTTCACACTTGCTCAGGTTTAATCTAAGAAAAGCTTAACCGCAATCAGTAGAGTCAAGCTATTAAACATCAATGCAGAGGCCTTTCCTAGTTTATTACCTATTATTTTTTTTTTCCGCAGTTTCATGGAAGATGAGAAAGCGTAGTCTCTATAAATGTCTCTTTAGGGACTTCAGAAAGTAAATAAATGAAAAATTTAAAAATGTAAGTTATTGTAATATGCTTATCATTGCAGGACACAAGCGGCAGAACACCACTAGACCAAAACAGAATGTCCCAAAACAGGTATGTCTGGGACAGATTATCTATGACTGAGTACTGGCATAGAAGGAGGGAGGTATTTTCAAAGAATCATTCTGAAGAAAAGTATATGAAGCAAAAGTAAAACATTTATTAGAATGAAAGAGAGACAGAAAGAAGGAAAAAGACAAACCTGTTTTTTTTCTTTCCCACTGTCTCCATGATGGAAAATATCACACATTTTTGTTGATATTTTTGGTTGCATGGTACCATTTTTTTCAGTACCTTATAAATAATTAAATGAAGCATTTGATCTTGGCAGCCCTGGATTCCAATCTAGGTTTTAGCATCCCACCATAGCCTTCTTTCCCCAGTCCAAACCGGTATAAATCTGCTCATTTTTGCATCCTTTACAACCTTTCCAAAGGTAGCTGCCACACCACACCACTCACTGTTGAGCAGTAGCAGTAGCAAACCCAGCTATGCATCAGGCACAGGACTTACATGGTTCAGTAGTGAATATAGCTGGAAAAACTGTTTCCCCCAGGAAAAAGATCAGGAGAGATACCAGTGTCCAACTGGACAGATACAGGACTGACTGCTTAACAGACTGCTCTGTTTTAATGCAGATACTCTAGGAGCAGATACTCTTAGAAACTATGCTAAGGCACATGGAGAATGAGGAGGTGATTGGTGACAACCAGCATGGCTTCACCAAAGGCAAATCATGCCAGACAAATCTGGTGGCCTTTTACGACAGAGTTAAAACATTGGTGGATAAGGCTAAAGCAA
>NW_010324998.1:0-2525 GCF_000700745.2 Antrostomus carolinensis | reverse complement strand
CCGCGCCGGGAGGCGAACTGGCACCCGCGGGGTCGGTGCCGGACAGCCGTCGCTTTCGCCTCCAGGTCGCGTCAGCGTGTGCGCTTCTCGGTGGCGGCGGCTCCGGAGCTGCCGGGCTGGGGGCCCCTCCAGCCGGGGAGGGGCAGTACGATTGCTGGTAGAGCCTGAGAAGCTGCCCCCCCCGGTTGGGAAGCCTTTACTTTGACTGGCTTCTCCTAAGTAAATTACTTAGGTGTGGGAGGAATAGAGCAAGGGAAACTGCGCGAGGCTGCAACTTAACTTTGGACAGCAGCCTCCCTCCGGTCAGCTGTCTCAGATGTAGTGAAGCAAGGCTACTCTGTGTGTGATTACCTCCAGATGAAGGGATGAAGCTCTGGAGGAACAGCTTCTTTGGTTTGTTTAATGAAGTGGACTGTTTAGTGTAAAGAGGGTCTGCTTAATGTAGCTGTGTCTCTCATACCTCTAAGCATATGTCTTATGGCAAAGTGCTTCTGCTGCATATTCAACTAGTCCACTGTTACTTGCTTTCTTAAACTTACTTTTTTCTGTCATCTAAAGAAAAAGAGGGGAGCTGATGCCACTTACAATTTTTCCCTTTGGGAAAATCTTATTTTTAGTTTTTAATAAGTGGGCTGTAAATTTGCATATATTGAGAAAGCAGTTTTTCATTCATAATTCTGAGCTGTCTAGTCTCTCATAACTGCTTGTACAGTGATTGCCAGCTACTGGAATTGTAATGTGTGTGATATTACAAATATTTAATTGTATCTGAAATTATCTTTCAAAGCTCATTTTTAAAGGGAGTGCGGAGAAACAGATTCCTTTGAAGGTCTTTTGTACTTTAATCTTTCAAAAAACCCAACAAAATGTTCTTGAATTACGAATGTGAAAACTACAACTAAGAGAGGAAGAGATTTCTAATCAAACTATTTGCCTCTTTTTAATGTCTGCCTGAATCAAATACTTAACTGATACTAACTGGAAAAACTTTACAGTGCCTGCAGCTTTCGTAAGGTGCTTTTGAGTAAAATAGGATGAGCTTGAATCTGATATGTTTCATCCTTGTAGGAGAAGGAAAGTCTCATAACTGCTGAAGTTTCTAGATCTGATTTTTCCTTTCCCTTCCCCAGTGTTTAAGCTTAAGCAGTTATGGGTGACTTTTTTTGATGTTTACACAGTGGGTGGTACTCTTACACGTTTGTTAACAAAGTTTGGAAGGCTCTATGCTATTTCTGCTGGTCTTGTGTGTTAATATTGGAGCAATGTATCATCATAAATCAAAAAACTTGAGCAAATATTCTAGTGACAGTTGCTCAGGTTTATATAAGATATTCAATATTTTCTGTGAGCTGTTCTAAAAAAAACAAAAAAACCAAACCAAAACAAACAAAACCCAACCAAAAAACTCAGTGCATGTATGCTTGTCTGCTTAGTACAGCTTAGGTAGTTCTGACACTGGTTGTAGCTTTGTAGCTTGAGTAGCTGTTGTCACTGTTGCCTTCTGGCAAAAGGGTGCTTCTCTGATCAGCTCTCCTTCCAAGAGCATAACGTACAGGTCTCCTCCTGAGTGGCTTGCCAGTAAAACAGTTGGAAGGGAGAGGCAGCCTGACATGCAGGGGAGTGGGATTCTGCCATGGAAACAAAGTGAAGTATCTTGCTAAAGTTAAGAGAGGACAGGAGGGAAAGCACTCAAACCTCTGAAAGAGAAGAAACTAGAAATAAGGGGCAAAGGGAGGAAGCTGGGACTGCAAGATGTTACGGAAAGGGGGAATAAAAGAAAGGAATCCCATATTTCCTTTTAAGTTGCTTTGTAGGCTCTGGAAAGAAAAGTAGATTCAGCATCCTCTGTCTTTCCCTCCTCTGTGTAACTTCATTGCTTTATCTTGAGTATTGCTTTTATGTATATATTTAAAAGGACCAGAAAACAATTTGCACTGGGTGCGTAAGGAAATAGAAGTACTTTATAACAGGTACTGGTATAATAACATGGCTCTTTTCTGTTGTTACGTGGGGAATCTGAGTAACAAGATTGCAATGCTTTGTTAGTTCTGTTTTTATGTATATTACAGGTCTTAGAAATTGTGGTATTGATTTGTGTTGCTGGGGGGGATGTAAACCAGCTGTTTTGAATTCAGGCGATCAACTAAATGTTTCTAGAACACAAAAATATTGTTAAAGGTATATTCTGTGGGATTAGAAAATTTGGACTGCTCTATTCTGTGTTTCCTATATCACTCTAGAAATTTGAACACTGCTTAACTTGAAAATTGCAAAAGTCTCTTCAGTCCAGATGATTCACTCAAGGCTAGTATTAACCTGTGAAAACATTTGAAAGAGCACTTAATGTAGGTTTGCATTTTGGAGCATTCTGTCCCACTGTGCCTTCTGCTATTCCATATTTTTTGGTGTTTCTTTGGATACAGCTTAATATTATACAATCCTTAAAAAAAAAAAACCCAAACAAACAGAAACCCACAACCCACCTCCCCCTGCAAAAAACCAAACAAACAAACAAAAGCCCCCCC
>NW_010324997.1:0-3255 GCF_000700745.2 Antrostomus carolinensis | reverse complement strand
TGGAAACAAGGATGTCATGTGGGATGGTGTCCCACATATTTTTACCTTCAAGGTGGAGCTTGAGTGACTCTAGTCATACTTTTATAGTGATTGATAAAAACTCTCCTATTTCCCTTTTAAGGAATAGGCTATCAAAAATTTAGAGTGTATGCTCAGTAAGGTGGGGTGGTCTTTGAGCCACAGGTGTGTTTTGGTGTTATCATGACAAAATATATTCAAAGTTCACATAAGGAAGGCATTTGACTAAAGGGTGCCAGATTGTTGGCCCAGGGTTGCAAACAGATACCTTATCAGCTTCTTGGCACCACAAGTCTCTTCTGCAGCGATTAACAGGGTTATCCAAGAAATTTCCTGTTCTTTCTATCCACTGTATTGATATGCAGACAAGGCTCTCCAGGAGGCAACCTTGGAGAGGATTCTTCGCTTATCAGTTGCATTCTTCCTTGGGATCTTCTTTGACATTATACCTTTCCTTAATGTGTGAACAATGCTGGTTTTTGATTTCTAAGTTACCTCCAGTAATTATTCCACTGTACCACAGCTCTCGTCAGCTTGTCACACTCCCCTGGGATAGGGCCTGGCCCATGGTGAGATCAAATCAGGCAAAAGAACTAAAAAAAAAAAAAATGAGGGTGAGCTATTGATAAAAGAGATCATCTTCCCAATTCTGTAGCCCTGGGATGCCCCACTATTCCCTTGTGCAAAGAGTTTAATACTTGGATGCTTCTTATAATTGGTATAGTGAATTATTCAAGTGACATGCCTGATTGCTAGCTGTCATACACTTCTGTAGTAAAGCAAACCACAATTACTAAGCACTTCAGCCAACAAAAATCTGATTTTAAAATAATAACACAGAAAAGATGGATTTGGCAGAGCACTTAGGTACGTGCATAAATCCAAAAGATTTGATTTTGCAAAAGTTTTGTTTTCTTCAAATGATAATACTTTTGGTTATGTGAAGTTTGATTTTTTCATAAAGCCACAAGGGTCCACTCTGACTATCTAGGCCAGCCTCTTACATAAAGCACGACACAACTTCACAGAAATCGCTGCAGCTTCTCTTGCCTGTGGTTGAGACTGCATATTTGTTTTAGAGCAATAGCCAGTGTGGAACTCTGACCCTGCTGAAGTCTTCAGAAATAGCATTACAGCCTCAGCCTTCATAAAGGCAGAGCTTTTTCAGAGAGGCTTAGGGAACTCAATAAAAGTTAGATATTCCAGGTTCCTGGCTCTGAAATTTTAATCTTCTAGTTTCACAAGTGGGATATACATGATTATATCATTTATGCAATGGTTCCTATAATAATTTCCCTGTGGAAAATTTACCTTTTCCAATAGGAAAAAATCAAGCTGCATTTCGTATTTTCATAAGCTCATGTTGGAGCCCTCAACTGTCAGATGCTTTTACTGAGTATAGGGGCTTGGAAGCACTAACTAAGCAGTATTCCTACACTTGGGTCATCCTCTTGGAAATCACAGTGCTGCAGCATCATGCAGGACAGCTGCAACTTTTCTCATTATTTCCTAAGAAAACCTCTCCATCATTTCTGTTCTAAATGATACAAAGCCCTAAATACAGTGCAAACCAAACAAACCCAAAATCTGCAGTAGTGACAGCATAGTTTATAAAACAAGTGGGAATGAAGAACCATAAGGATATAAGGCAAAAAAGAAGTTAAGTGATACAAGAAACTTGGTTGTCTCTAATAACTTAAGGTTCTGGAATTCACTTAAACTAAGGTAAATTTGCTGTAATGTACTCATGGGTCCTCATTAGTGTTTTATGACGGGTATAAGAACCCTGACTATTCTCTCTCTGTACCCATGAGTGCTGCATGTCTTCTTGATCAATTATTGTAGTTCCATTAAAATATTTTAACTTCACTGTTGGGGAATCTTGATCACCTTGTGCCTTGCTACACCTGTCAAATCACCCAGATCTTCTCTGTTTCAAGGTTATCATTCCTTACAGTGAATATGGAAGGTGTTTAAGGACTGGTAGTTGTAACAGATATAAGTTGTCTCTGGGAGACTGAGGAACAGAGATGTTGTATTGGTAAAATTCTGATGATTTATGCAGAATTTTCCTTAACAGACCTGATTGATCATGTCATAGTATCAGCAATATCTCACCTGAAGGCATGTTATTAAAACAACGTGGTTTGCAGTTACTGTATAATTGTTGTAATCACAATTGTTCTTCCCAGAGTAAGATAGGATCTAATTTTAAATTTTAATGATAAAATCTGGTTATAAATCTTTTTTTTTAATATACTTTTTCTCTTGCTTTTCCTAATATCTGTCAGGAAATAGCTATTATACTTTATAAAGCAATATTACTTGAAAGTACCAGATTGCTATATACAGCTCACTAAGAAAACCGCTTGTTTCGCAACAACAGCTAGCCTTTTATTATATAGAGAAGACACCTTTATAGTTATTAAGGATATAATTCTTGTTGAGACTGGCAACTGTTTTATGTTTGTCAGAAGTAGAGCACTGGATCCTAGAAGGAATAAATATGGAGAAAATGCCTTTAGGTTAAAAAGTGAGTCCTTAATTTTTTTATTTTTTTTTTTTAAGTGTGACATCTTGATGCAATTGCAAAAAAGTCCACAGACTGCAATGCAGGAAAGACTTCAAGGTTGTGTGGGTGCATGTGTGCACATGCAAACGTGTGTGCATATATGTTAATTTAAGCATGAATTCATCTAAAGTCAGTGGAAGTTGTTGACACTAGGTAGTGTCCTCAAGAAACCATGTCATAGGAAATAATAATAATAATAAAACCTGTAAAATTGTTTAGTGCTGCTAAAGTTTTTCATTCTTTATTTGTCACTGAGCTATCTCTCATTCAGGAATACCTCTCATTTATTGGATTGTACATAGTAAGAAAGGATGATTCTGAGAATACAGGTGTCCTAGAACTATAGTATATTCTAAAAAAAAAAAAGCCAACAATTTTGACACAGAAAGTAGTGACTGTGAAAACACTACTATCAAGGGTACAATTCAGAATAAATTATTCACTTGTCTCTAGAATAACATCTGCTTTATTTAGAAAATGTGTGCAGTGTAACTTTCCAGTGTAAAATAAACTTTTCAGCAACTCGTTCGTACCTATGAATTTAAATGGATACTTTTATAATTGTGTTGTTCCAATAAAATTATAAGTATAGCCCAAAAGAGACCATTTGCCTGAACACAGGTTATTGACTCCTGGCATTGATGTGGTCTTTCTCTGACACCCCT
>NW_010324996.1:0-4868 GCF_000700745.2 Antrostomus carolinensis | reverse complement strand
AGCAGGAAGTGTCTAGGTTTGTATGATGTTCGTGGTCATTAGCAAATCTAAAATGTGCTTGTGCTTCAAGTAAGGCAATTTAAAAACAAAAGCAACCTAAAATGGAGGTTTTGAGTTCATGACCTTGGCTTCATTACGATGTGCCAGGCCTGCCTGTCTGGCCTTTCTCACTACGGTTATTGCAGACCAACCTGGAAAGCAAAATGAGATCCCTCTAATTCGTTAATTGCTGCTACTGCTAAATCTTAGTTTTGAGATTCAGGAGCAGTCTGTGCACACATGATGTCCATTTGCAGTCTGCATAAACAGATCTAAGTGTGTCTACTCAGAGTCTTTATTTTAAGAGCAGCTAATAATTAGACTAAGCTAAATTAGATTAACCTGTTAAAACACTCACAGAATCTGTAGTGTTACATTTGAGTACCTGTTAGATTGACTATTTTGATTGAATAAGCTCTTTAATACACAATTCTGATGTACAGACCTCACAAGGTGAAACACTGGTTGCAGAATTTAGTTGTCAGAATACCCCCCCCAGTTATCAGCAGGGACTTGTTCTGTGCAGAGCAGATTTACCTCACTTCAAAAGGGAATTATCTAAGAGGATTTCTAGAGTATAATTATGATCATAATACTGTGCCTAATTGGGAAGAAATGGTGTCTATATTACTCAGATCCTTTCCCTCTAAGCACAGGTACCTTTCTGGCTTTTTTTTTTTTTTTTAAAGGTGTAAGTATTTAGGGGGGGAAATTTACTCTGTTAGGAGCACAGTGAAAGGATCAAGAGCGTAAACAGCTTTTTCTAACCTGCAGAGTTACTCCTCTCTCTCTCGTGTTAGTAAGAACACACTGTCATGCTGCAGGTAAACCACTTCCCACAAGGGCTCTGTCCACTGGCTCTTGGCTGCCCAGCGAGGGTGCTGATACAGTGTGTAGTCATTAACCTGGGTGCATCTGCCGAGTGCACATGCTGGGGTAGTTTTTGGGTAGAAGAGTGCCGCCTGAAGCATCGTACTCTGCCTCTGCAGGATGGTTTCCACTCTTAGCATTTCATTTTCATGTTGTGTTTCTTGATGCATGAGGAGGTCAAGGCATTGCTTCTGCACGAGGTTGCTGTAGGCAGATACTCCACTGAAGAAGCTATTTAATACAAGTAGTATTGCAGTTCTGCAGCCTCAATACTTCTCCTGGTACATACAGAAGGCAACTACCTCGTGTAGCATCTAGGTTTCATAGAATCATAGAACGGTTAGGATTGGAAGGGACCTTAAAGCTCATCCAGTTCCAACCCCCCTGCCAGCAGCAGGGACACCTTCCACTAGACCAGGTTGCTCAAAGCCTCATCCAGCCTGGCCGAGAACACTTCCAGGGAGGGGGCATCCACAACTTCCTTGGGCAACCTGTTCCAGTGTCTGACCACCTTCACAGTGAAGAACTTCTTCCTAATATCTAATCTAAACCTCCCCTCTTTCAGCTTAAAGCCATTTCCCCTTGTTTTGTCATTAACTGCCCTTATGAAAAGTCCTTCCCCAGCTTTCTTGTAGCCCCTTCAGGTACTGGAAGGCCGCTATAAGATCTCCCTGGAGCCTTCTCTTTTTCAGACTGAACAGCCCCAACTCTTTCAGCCTGTCTTCACAGGAGAGGTGCTCCAGCCCTCGCATCATCCTGGTGGCCTCCTCTGGACTTGTTCTAGCTGCTAGAACAAGTCCAGAGGACTTGCTGCTAGTTTCCATACTCTGCTCTGCCTCCTAAATGGAACTTAGAGCTTCCTTTATGTTTGAGAAAAAAAGGCATGTTTTCCTTTCATTCCTAAGCTCAGATGTGGTATATGTTTTTTTTCTTACCCCTTAATTCCTACCAGCTGCGAATTGGTATTTCTGAAGTCATTAAAATTTTGAGAGAAAATGAGTAATTTTTCTTTAGGATTTATTTGGAAGTCATGGTGCAGGTATTGCAGACGTTCACTAAAGGCAGTGAGGAGAACTCTTCCACTGGTAGAACTAGTAATGGAAGTTAATATTTGTATTGTATATTTAATACTGGGATTTTGATCATTAAAAGCTCTGGAGAAGAGACTTCAGTATTCTACAGGTGCAGTGCTTGCCAGCCCTTCCACTCACTCTGTAATTTCTTCACATGCTCTAGGAGTCTTGTCTGTGATGGGAAAAGAGGCTTGTTGACCAGGCTGCTGCAGGTCATGAAGAAGGAACCAGCTGAATCCTCCTTCAGGTTGGTTCACTTTGCACTCTTCACATGCTGCTTTTAGTTGACTGGGAAGTCTGTTTGTTGTTACACAGCTTACAGTAGTTGAAAAGGCTTGAAAATCATAAGCTGTGAAAAGATCTGGCTTTGTTGCACTTGGCCACAGTGGCAGTGCAGGTGAGAGAGAATGCCAAAGCTTGCATTGAACTCGTACCCAGGACAGTCAGTGGGATCAACAGGTCTGAACCCAGCTTTAGACTGGAATGCAACTGATTAGGAAATTTGATTTAAATTATAGTTGTGATAAAATATTCCCCTTGCTCCAAAATTAAAACCTTATTTCTTCTGTTTCTCAGGTTTTGGCAGGCAAGGGCAGTTGAAAGTTTTCTGCGAGGCACCACCTCTTACGCAGACCAGATGTTTCTGCTAAAGAGAGGACTCCTGGAGGTAATGAAGGCTGTGTCAGGCTTCCTCTGTAACATATCTCTATAACAGTCAAGAAGGATTTATCTGTAAAAAATTCAAAAGGGGTTAAAAATGTAGTGTTAGATACTCCCTGGGAATAGGGCAATTCTTGAAAAGTATTTGTGAATTGTGCTTGTGGCAGCCAGGTGTGGGGTGGCCAGTTCTCTACCCTGCATCACTGGGAAGTAAATTGAACAGAAGATTCATCTGAATTGTTGTCTTTAGTTCTAAGAACTAAAGCTGCAGATAAATGTTTGAAATAGTGATTAAATCAGAGTCTGTGTGTACTGCTGGCTTGGGCTAAACTGTGCCAATAACATGTTTTCCTCCCATGCCAGCATATTCTCTACTGCATTGTTGATAGTGAGTGCAAATCACGAGATGTGCTTCAAAGTTACTTTGACCTTCTGGGAGAACTCATGAAATTCAATATTGATGCATTCAAGAGGTTCAACAAGTACATCAACACAGATGAGAAGGTAAATATTTGTAAAATCTGTCCCCAGTGGGTCAGATTACGTGTTCTTATAACCAAAGGTGGCACTAAGAGACTGGGATTCATTTGCTGATTTTGGTGTGATCGTTGAGCTTGGTGCACAGTAAACACTAAGGAGTGAGCTGCCAGAATCTCTTCAAGCATGTATGTTGTGCGTACACTCATGTTTTCAGAAGTGCTCCCAGCTCTTCTGTGTCAGCCAGCACTGAGCTGTTGTGGAAACGTTGCTCTGTTACATGATCAGGCAGGTCTAAGGTCAGAGCTCAAAGATGGTAGAACATCTCCTGTGAAGTCACAGGGTTTGGGGTTCAGATGATAGCTGTGGACATTGAGACAGCCTTCAAAAAATCTGTTACTGGAACTTGGAAGGGGTTCTTCATGGAGATGACTTAAAATAGTCATTAATATTTGATACTCTGAAAAGGCATATCTTACCTTTGATGTTATTGTAGACATTTTAAGAAGTCGTGGCTGATGTAATTACCTATAAAACTTGGTGCCTGTGTAGATCAAAAGCAGTCAGTGCTCTGTGCAAAGTGGTTTCACGTTCTCGTGCACTTTGTGTGTATAACATCAGCTGGTGGGTAGGTTTTGAATGACCTCAGACTTTTGCTTATGTTACTCTAGTTTTTCTCTGGTTGACATTTTTCTGTTCCATAGTGTTTTTAGGGATCCTTTAGCTCTCTGTGCCAGTATTGGCTTGGACTGGATGATGCATGCCTGGGAGTGTCTTATCTCCTCTTAACTCTTGTTAGAGATAACAGAAAAAGTAATGATTCTGAGTATTTTGGCATTCAGAACCAAACTCTTGTTTCTGAAGTTCAGGGGAAATGGTCCATGCTGTGATGCCTTGTATTGAAGTGCATGTTTTAGCAGCTTGTGCTCAGAATTCAAGGCAGTTTCTCCAGGAACCTTCAAGAACTGAACTCTTTCAGTGTTGAAAATCTGGAGAACACTTACTTGCCAAACCCTGTTGGTAGCTCTTCCTGCTTGAGTTCACTGACCTGTTCCCCTTGTGCCAGCAGAGTAATTGGCTTAGGGCACCTCTGGGCCATGCACATTTTGAAAAGGGCATGAAATGCAGTTCTGTCAGACTTCTGTGAGTGTCCATGTCGGATTTTTGTTGTTGTTTTTTTTTAATGCAACACTAAAAAAGTATTTCCTCTTTTTAGTTCCAGATATTTTTAAATCAGATCAACAGTTCATTGGTTGACTCAAACATGCTTGTTCGCTGCATTACACTGTCCCTGGACCGATTTGAGAATCAGTCTGATGCTAAAGGTAAAAAATAAGAAACTGGGGGGGGGTGAGGGGGTGTTTGATAGTGATAATGGTTATTTGAAGTCTGAGCTTTAAAATTGTTGGGTTTAGACAGAGAAATGCCAGTCTGCAGGTTTGTTGCTACAGCCTGAGCACCACTTCTTCCTGCTGTAGTGCTTGGACCGATGTGTCTTAACTTCAGCACCTGATGATTGTTTTTCCCCTCTCGCTGCAGTTGCAGAAGTCCTGTCCGAGTGCCGCCTATTATCGTACATGTCCCAGATGTCCATGAGAATGTCCTTTCTGTTCCGTCTCATTAATATTATCCATGTACAGACACTTACCCAGGTAAAGAGCTGGCAGTGACTTTGCAGTTATCTTGCTGATACTGTGTTGTGATGAACTGGGCTGGGAGCAGGGAGGAAACTGGCTTCTCTTGAGGAAA
>NW_010324995.1:0-2240 GCF_000700745.2 Antrostomus carolinensis | reverse complement strand
AGGTCCCTTCCAACCTGAATTATTCTGTGATGCTACAATGTGAAGGACAATTTGTAAATGTGCAACTTGCGTATTTTAAAACTTCTGAGAAACGTGTTAGGTTACAGACATGTTATCAGTCCGGAACCTGCTTTTTGACATCAGGGAAAGTTAATGCTGAAAAAATAATGGAATATAACTTAATATTTGCTAAGAGTTAATATAACTGGTGTCCAGTGATGACAGAAATAGATTAAAAAGGGCTGCTACCAGCCAATATCAAACAGGCTTAGGCTGTGGTTACAAAAGTTGGATGTCTTGCTATTTATGACGGAAATAGTTTCGCAGTTTAAGTTTTCAGTTAGCACCTCTGTGTAATGTAAGTTGGATGGAAAGGAAGATGTGAAAAACGAAGTGACTGGTGTTCCCTAGCTCATTGTTCAGGTTGTCAGAGCTTCATATAAAAATCTGTTTTTCAATATTAGTGTAAACTTTCATTTTCATAAAGAAAATTTGAGCTGTAATCGCTGTGAGTTGAATTACTTCTCTATTATGAGGCTATGACTTCTCCATTAAAATTTTATTAGTCTGAGGACTAAAGAGAGTGAACTTTATATTCCTTTTATGTACACTCACATATCTCAGAGCTAGCTATGGCATTAGTTGAAAGGACTAATTGAACACAGCATTTTCTACAAGACAGATGAAAGTTCAGAAACTTAAGAGTATTTCAAAAGGATATGAAAGCAAATTAATGTGAGAACAGCTAATGGAAAATATTGTTGCAAAAGTGTGAATTAAAAAAACAGATGTTTCCAAACTGTCACTATCAAGACTTAGCCTGTCACAGTAAAAAGTGGATGACATTTTACTTTTTCTTTTTATTTGTTGGCTGCTAAATTGCTTTTGGACTTTTCGGATTCTCATGTAAAATGGTTATACTCTTTATGATATACGCATTCTTTTAAGTTTTAAAATCAGGCACTGAATCATAAAACCGAAAACCACCGTGAAATATTTTGTACACATTTTAAAAGTAGTTGTAGTGGGTCAGATTCTTAGCTGGCTTTCCTGAAGCTGTGCTGATTTACATTAGCTATTAATCTACTTGCTTCTATATAGTTGTTTCACTTTGTGATGAGTAAAACAAACGAGGTGAGACAGTAACTAACTCTCCAGGATTTTTTTGCTTCTTTTTAGCTGAAAAATATGCTAAGAGGCCAGCTCTTCCTCCTTTTTTAATGTAACCTACTTGTTTTACCTCTGAAATGACACCTCCTGTTGCAGTTGGAAACTTCTGCATTCCCAGCTATCCCAAGTAAAAAAAAAATGGTAGCTGTCACCAAACAAGTTGTTGAACAGGAAAAGTGTGATATGAAAATAAAAGAAATTGTGAGTGATTTTCCTACAGTTATCAAAATAACTTTATTTAGACATATAGTGAATCACTGCACAGTACGTATTGAATAAACCATTAATGTGAAATAAACAGTGGCAAGCATTCATTTACTCAGGAACAATACTTAATTAGGAAATAAGCTTGTCAGAAATCCCTGATGGAACTGCAGTTCCAATATATCAACATTGGGCTAAAAAGCAGAGTCAGCTATTGGCATGAGGGCTTATTTAGAAGTGAATATATGTACTCCTTTTGCAGCAACGGAGCTATAAATTGTTTCATGTCTTGAAAGCTTGCATTATTCTCTCCCCAAAGGTGATGTTATTGCAGAAAAAATAGCACTGAAATCAGGACATTTGCCTTATCTATTTTCCTGTAGACCATATTTTGTAATACTTCTGAGGGGTTTTAGTTCTTTTTTTTCTTTTTTCTTTTTTTTTTCTTTTTTCTTTCTTCTTTTGAGGTCTTTGAAGAATATCAGCCTTTCAGGATACAGTTTATCTGCTTGCACGTCATCATTCTCAAAATGGCCAGCGAGGTAAGGAGGAAGCTGTAGCAGAGATAAAAGTTGCTGTATTTACCTTAATATACGTTCCTAAACCCCCATCCTACTTCAATCACACTTCTGTGAAAAAGTCCTGCCACGGGCATTCAGCAGAAAAGCGGAGGAAGAGGCGTTTCGACTCAAGATAACCGAAGACATCAGGTCCTTACGCCTTTCCTCCCCACGGACGGTTGTGAGAGGGAAGACCCTTGTCTCCTGAAGAAGTTTCCTCGCTGGGGCCATGGCTGGGTTTCACCCAGGGCCGGCTGACAGCCCGGCACCCCTGGGTAAGCCTGGTCATATTTCGACCCGGCTTCG
>NW_010324994.1:0-13225 GCF_000700745.2 Antrostomus carolinensis | reverse complement strand
GCAGGAAATCATTGCCCAAGGGTCCTGTTTGGACTCATCTCTAAAAGACCTGGGGATCTCAGAGTCCCTGAAGGATCACAGTCTGTGACCCTGCAGGGTGGCAGTCACTGGAAAGCAGTGTGAGATCAGACCTCCAGCCACATACCCCTGCTTTAAACCCACCGTTCCTGCCACCTGCAACCATTGTCCTTTGGCTGGCAGCAACTGTGGAAAATGGAAAGCACTGGTTTTACATTTTAAAATCTGTCTAAACAAACAGACCTTTGCTCAGGCAGAGCTCCATCTCCTCTTGCAGCTCGCCAAGTACAGTATTGCCACAAGTACTTCCTGGCAGCAGGAGCTGAATTTCACTCATAAAGGAGGAAAGATCTGCTGCTTCTTTCCTGTTCCTGTTTGCATCCCTCACAGTGCTTGAAATATGCTGTATCCTGAGTTATTCTTAAACAAGCCTTCCCATTGTTTGAGTCACGGGTTACGGATTCTGTCCCTTTGAAGAAGCGTGACCCATGCTATGGAAAAGTGAGAATGATGTTAAGTCTGCACGAGATACTCATGGCTGTGACATACAGGAAAAGGATGAGTGCTTTGCACTGTCCTCATGAATGAAGCCACAGGAAGGAGGTGTGACAGGGCAGCGGGTGAGCTGCTGGGAAATTTCCACGGTTCCTGATGCTGCACTGGCTCAATTTACATCCTCAGCCTGCATTTCCATGGACTGAAAATGTTCCTCATAAAGGGCTCCTCTGGCACTGAAAGCCTTGTTTCTGCTAAGAGTTTTTGGGGGTTTTTTTAATAGTTAACACCACTGATTCAGACCTAATTTGTGACATTTGTGTTGTGACAACCTGTGCTGAGCAGGGCTGGATGACACGAGGACAATCATCAGTCCCTTGCATGTCTCTCCATGCTATCACTGCTTCCTTATTCTCATCAGTAATGCCAACTGGGTATTTGTGAGAGTGGGAGAAAACTCTTGTGCAGATAGAGATCAAAAGTATTTCTCTCATGGCTGCAGTCTCCTCCCCAGGACACCGTTACCAGCCGTGCAGGTTGTATTTTGCTGGAACAGGGGAAAAATCGAAATGTCACAGCCCAAGGCCTGCTGCAGGCAGGCACTGAGCACCACTGGGTGCAGCCTGCAGCCTGGAGCGTGTGGGGTTTGCTGCTGGGGCTCCGTGCCCCGCATTGTCCCCGCGGTCACTTGGCCCTTTGTTCGCCCAGCCCCGCTCTCGGCACCGGCAGCACCCACGCTCTCTGCCGCGGGCTGCGCTGCCCATGGCCAAGCTGCTTCCCGTGCCTCGGCACCTCGCTCCTGGAGGCAGCTATCATCTGCAAAAAGGAAGAAGAAGGCAAAACAAGCGCAGCCAGGATTCACAGAATATTACTGCAGCCCTGCCAGGAAACAGACTGTAAAAGTTCCTGTATTTGAAGCTGGGAGATGAGTTTTATTGTTAGTAGTTGTTATAGCAACGCGAGGTGCCGGAGAGTAATACATGCTCGGCGCGTTGCAACAGACTCTGACAAGTTCAAGGCTTTTGCCTTGCTACTAAATCTCGTTGCCAAGGCAATGCAACATAAGGCAAGAGCCTAGAGAAATGAATACTGCTGACAGCTCGTGCCAGCAGGCTCAGTCTGATTAAAAGAGAACTTTTGAAAGTAATGTTAACTTAAAGAGCAGCAAAAGAAGGGAAAGGGGAGCATGGAGGTGGAGGAGAGAATCCAGAGGAGGAGCAGTGGATTAATGTCAAGCAACAGGTAAAGGAAAGCATTTGATTAAAAAGCAGTGGGGCTGAATAGGATGTCTCAGCCTGTAATGCAAGAAATGCACTACATTTTGGGGGGAGTAAAAAAAAAAATCACAAAATTCAAATTTTTTACATTTGTTTAACTTGGCCATTACCACTGTAACTTGAATGGGAACAATCGTGTTGACAGCAAAGATCATTTTCTCACTAAATTTGTTCAGTGACACGGGTGTTGTTGCTGTTGTAGTAAAAACCATGAGGTAGCGCAGTTAACTTTCAATTTTATGCTCATTTCCAGCCTTTTTCAACATACTTCATGGCAAAATGTTAGCTGGAAAAGAGATGAGGCTGCAAGTTGATTATTCTCTCCTGACTGTGATTCGCTGTTAATGTTGACAGTATGCTTTGAGTTGAAGGATGAATACTATCCCATGGACCACAGAGTCAAAATAGAGGATCAATGCCAAAGAACTTGGGTAATTAAATTAATTTCAACTACCAATTCAATATTTTGACGTGTGCTATGGGATACTAAGGTACTAAAATTCAAGTACTAATGAAGTGCCTCAAATAGATACACAACAATCTCAGATGAACTTGTTGACTTGTCTATTGATTTGTGAGTAAAAACATAATATTTCTTAAACAACTACCATAGCAGTATTCTAATCCACTGCTACTTACATCCCATGCATTTCACATTTTCATAGACTATCAATAGCTAAACATGAGCTCACATTTTCCTATTCAAGGACTATTTTGCCATGTGCATCTTGCAGGGCAGCAGCAGTGTACAGTAGTATACCTGAGACCACCAAATGCCCTATGGGAGGGTTTGTTCTCCTGGCACCTGCTGTGGGTTGTGGAAAAGTCAGGTCTGCAAGTACTTTGTACTATTTAAAAATGGGAAACTAAGACACGGAAAGTGATTTGCCAATTGTACTGGAATTTTTTGTATTATTTTTTGTGCAATTATGGGCAGAGCCATCTCTATTGACCTTGATAAAAGTAAGGCTTTTAATTAGTTGTGAAATATTTTTGTACTAATTTGAAGCTCTTAAGCCATGGTCCAGGAAGCAGGCAGGTGACTGGTCATATGCTTGTAACCATCATTTGTTTTTCAGCAGCTAAATTATATTCAGAGAAGCTAGCAATGTATTACTTGCAACCTTACTACTGTTACTGGCATTTTTCCACAGTTGCCATACTTAGCTGTGGGATATTATGTGATCAGAAAGAAGAGAAAACCTGGTTTAGGCAATTGTGAAGGGAACATGACTTTGCCCCACAGGATGCTTTTATTTGAAGACTGTCCATTAGATAAAGAAATGTGAGAATCCTAGAACTGTGCATTTTTTTAATAAGAAAGCAAAAGGAAACTCTATTTTTAGTCTTAGCTGAATTTCTCTGCTGGTGATTCCACACATGGTGTTACTTCTTATAATATCCAGGAGAAGGTTTCAAAGCCCTCCAGAATCTCCTTCCTTTTTCTGAAGAGATGCATACACAGAAGTCTGGCTAGTAAAAAGGCAAAACCATAGGGGCAGGTCACGCAGCAACTTTGACACATACTTGATCTGCAGGATCCCAGAGCATTTCCAAGATCTGGCTCTCCTATCTGCAGGTCCCATCTGCCCTTGACGCCTGTGACAGTAGGACTCTTCTTGAAAGGTTTCTAGACCATCTTTACTACTCCAAGCGTGTTGTGTGATGTCTCATCCAGGACAGATGGGATGCATAGAGGAAGCTCAGACCCCCTCAGAGGAAACCACAACTGAATTGCACTGCAGCTAAGTGCACCTTGGCACACGTTCCAAAACGTGTAGGCACAACCAAAGGGCATCCCCCTCTGCTTTCTTCTGCCTCCTGCCCCTCTCCCCTGTTGTGCACCTATTTAGTTGCTCGAGAGCCACCCCCAGAGAGCAGGGAAACAACGTGGAGTTGGGACAGCGTGTCATCGAGATACTCACTGATAGCAAAATAGACAGAGCTATTTCCAGAGTGATTAATACTGTTAGCACATGCTGAAGCTTAAGGCTGAACATAAGCTTTAGAGGAATGGATTTTGATGTAAAAAGTGAATAAATGAGACAACTGTCAGAACAATGAGTGGTGAACCAAGTAAAGATCCTCAGCGTAGGAGATGCAAAGCACTGCCTGCTGGCCTCTTTTCACTGAAGCTGCTGGTAAAATTCCCACTGCCCTTCAGGCTGAAGAAATAGCCCAGCAACGGTGTGTGGCACAGAGGTAACCAAACTAGCCAGCAGCAAGGCTACTTCCACACTTAATTAGCCACATGGCACTTTAGCAGGGGCACAGCAATGGTAACACCCCGAGAGCCAAGGCACTACTCCCTCCCCAGCCCAAACCACCCCTGGAGCCTGTTCGGGGCATCTTTGTACTGCCCTTTACTGTACATACCTTGGGTGCTTGCAAGAGTACCAGTCTGAGGGCTCGTCCTCTTGCTGAATAAAAAGCATGTCTGAAAAGGGCCGTCTGATTTACACCATCTTCTCATAATCCTCACTCCAGAGGTCTCAAATGCTGTAATTGAAAACCCGCTGTTCGTCTTCTGAAAGTCAGGTTTAACCTCCTGTAAGCAGCTCCCAGAGGAGCAGGATTTTGCATAATCACTTACACTGCAGGGAATATGTTCAGCATTTTTCTGTTTTTCTTCTCCTAACACTTTTCTCACAGGAGAGCAGGCAAACAAAATCTAGTCATAGCTCTGCAATATCCTCTTCCCCAATTCCTTTTTTTAACCCCAATCATCAAGGTTACTTGTTTCCTAAGAATATCGCATTGTATGGGCAGTTTTTAATTTCCTTTTTGAAAATCTGTTCCTCTCTTTCTTACAGGAGACATCTTGACAATAGAAGTCTTGAATGGATTCATCAAAATCTGGTGGGTTTTGTCACCTTAGATCTGTGTCTGCAAAGAAGTCACATGCTCAGGGTGTTTCTCTGGAGTAGCTAATTCAGCTTGGACCGAGCCACATGATCCCCTCTCCAGTCTTGCCTTATGGCCTCTGAGGAATGTTGCATTGGCTGCGAGGGAATTACTAGGTCTTGGCAAGACATGTTAATATCTTCGCAAAGACTTGTTAGGGACCAAGACTTCAGCCTCCAACTATTTCCTCTGATAAAGCACAGTATTCACAGCAGTTCATTAGTCTTGAATCACCAGTGTGACTTTGAGAGAAATGAAAGTTCCCCACAAACCAGAAGGACTCTGCAAGTAAAGCTGTCTGGTGTTGCCTGCCTGCTAGCAGGCTTCGAAACAGAAGCACAAAGTGTCAGATCCAGTTAGAGAAATCAATGGCTCAGGACGCTTCAGTCGAGGGTTGGGAAAGTGAATACCCAGGTGGAAGACAGGTTATGAATTATGACAACACCTGCTGCACTGGAATTTGAAAGACAAATATATTAAGTCAGTCAGGACATCTAAAAACTTGGACTCTCATATGTGGGGATGCAAATTTGATGTTTTTCTCAAAGATTTGCCCATGTTCATACACAAAGTTCATAGCAGTGACAGAACTGCAGTCCCATTTCATTACAGCTATTGTTTTGAGGTTTTTTTAACACTCAGTGTTATCTTTGGATTAGCGTCCAAAATTACACTGATAATCCTTGAAAGCACCAAAGCGTGAGTATCATATCTGCAGCTGGATCTCTCTGCTAAGAAGCTAGTTAGTTACACAGCATGGAAAGTATTTTTGCTATCTCATTTTGAATCATTGATAACAACATCATAAGTGAAGGGACCGTATTGTTTGCCCATGAGATGGGGAGGAACCACTCTTGCAGCTCCAGCACGTCACTGTCCCAAGCACCCGCTCGTAGGGCACAGAAGCAAGGTCTGAGTTACATGTTTTGTAAACCAGAGCAGCTTTCTCAAAGCGTGGGGGACATGGCACTGGTGCAAGTGATGGAGGGTGGATCACAACACAGGTCCCTCTGTGCCAGCTTCCCAAACCGCTGGTATCACTGAGCTGAGCTTCAGAGCGTAGCACAGAGGATGCTGTACAGGGGGCTGAGAGCCCAGCCCCCAGCAGCAGCAGCTGGCCCTGGCCCCAGCGGCTGGAGCTCTCGATCCAAGTAAGTTCAGAAATTGTCAGTTGAATCACAGCCCTGTTTCTTGTCTGCGTGCTGCCCTCTTTACACCTCTGGTGTTGGAAAAGGAAGCTGAACAGCCGGTTCTCATGTATACGTTCAACAGCTTTGAAAAGCCCCCCAATTGTAGAAAAACGGAGCAGAGCTGCGAGGTCTGGAGCTGGTTTCCTACCCAAAAGCCAGGCAGGATGCCGGATCTGTAGCTGCAGTTTGGTTTGACAGAGGGCCAACTCCAACACCGCTGTTCTCATCTGTTTTGATGTCAGCTGAACCTTTGTGTGCCATTTTCCCATCTGACACCATCCAAGCTTAAACCAATGAATAAAGTCCCCCCAAACTTTCTGCAGAGTGATGACACAAATTGCAGTCTTCTTCAGTGCCATTTGCTGTCACTCAAGTCATATTTTTGACACTGGGATCCAAATCAGGACCCCAGTTCAGCAGCTACTCAAGGATGTGTCCCATTCCAGCCTCCCTTGGGCTGTGCATATCCTTGGTTAGGCACATGTTTAAATAACTCACTACAGCCATGCTGAAGCCTTGAGAAAAAGTATCCCAGCAGAAGGACAGAGAACCACCTCAACCAACCATACACAATGTGATGTGTTCAAGCCAGCTAATGGGTAATCCTGTGTGTATGTGCCACAAATCCACAACATAACTCACTGTCCTGCTTGGCAGAAAAGTGTTATTGCCTCTTGGGAAACAAGCATTCCTGATCAAAGACTATCCTTGTAGAATAAATAATCAAACCAAACTAATGTGTGTGTATGTGTGTATATATATAGCTCACCAGGATTTATATGACATGTTGCATATGCTAATGTCAGTCCATCTGAGGGGGTAGAAACTGACGGGGAAGTTGTAGCTACATGGAAAGAATGGGAATTTTCCTGTGAACCTCAGCGTGGCAGAAGCTGTTGTCAGAGGTCGTAAAAGTCTTCTGCAGCCTGCTAATTATACACTAGCTAAATCTTATTACAAACAAGTAATAAGTATAGGCACGTTTGTTGGTTTTGATAATGACATTAATGTCTTTTTTGATGGTTTGCAGAGCTACAGGGGGCCAGAGACTCAATTTGTACTGATGAATCTCCCACTCTGGTGAAGCCTAGGGAACTCTGTTATGTTTGATATCTTTTCACCATCTATCTTTAGACAATTCAAGGTCTGCTCTCTGCACAGTAGTTTGAGCTGCTTCTTCTGCTGTGTAACACACACATTCAGAACTACTTAAGGCAATGGATCTGTGCATTATTTTCTACTATGTAAGTGATGGTATGTAGACTTATACATCACTGTTGTTAAAGGGAATTTGTGCTTTTACTCCTCCACAGTTTCCTTATCTCCCTTAGCAAACGGCTGTGGCACTGAGTCTGCTGGGCGGATTCATTTATCTTTCCCCTGTGGAGTCCCAGAGAGTTCAGATACCCCAGTTAAAACCACTGACTTTGCAATTTAGGGTAAGTCAGCAGCAGGGAATTTTTTTTGGGAAAGAGACAGACTTGGAGCTGGTTAAAACACATTTTGAAGAATTACTAGGATTTGCCAGGCAAAGACAAGCGAAGGTTTTCCTCTCGCACACTATCCACATACCTCTGTGACTGATTTGTTTTGAGTTTCCAGTGTCTGTTTGCACAGACCTGATCATCGGTCCCGCTGCCCTCTCCGCTTCCTGTCTGAGAACAAACCGAGACAGCCAGCAGAAGCAATCTCACATCCTTTAGCATGAAAACCACTGAACAGAGTTTGTCCCGCCAGGGAAATCAATGCTTTAAGTATGTGAGTAATCCACTGACTTCATAGGAATATCTCCGGATGGATTTTTAAGTGTGCTCTGGATGGCTGGAGCGACAGAGGGACACTGTGCTGAGCACACGCTTGCACGCTGAGGGAGCTCCGCGTAGGCGCTGCTGGCCCATGCAGCTCTTTGGGGAGTCCTGCCACACTGGGGCACTGAGCTCCTGCCCCCTGGCTTTCGATCCAGCCATTCCTAGCATTACGCATCTCTGGGAATACACTCAGAAACTACAGATGAGGTCATTCCCAAGAGTCTGCTTAGGTATTTGGGGCCCTTGACACTGAGAGGAGCTCAAATCTTATGCTCTATGAATGTTTTTTAAAGGGAAAGTGGAATTCTTTTTATAGTACAGTAGCCATTTGTTGATCTTGAATTGGTAAATGATTAACTCTACAATTTGTTTATCCTTATTGTTAGAGATTGCGCTAACATATGTTCTTCAATCTTATTTGCTTCAAAAGAAGCTTTGGGAGTAACAGGTACCTATGCAGAATCAAAACCAAAACATTATTCTTGAATTAATATTGTTTATGCCTATTAACAAATTTGAGGCTGATTTCATCTCTGTACTGTCCTTTCAAGTGATCCATCAAATACGAAAAGCAACAGTTTCCCCAAAAGGCCCTGAATTTCACTTGATGCTCTAAACTTCAAAACTCTTGTCCAGGAAATTACGCCACATGCTCCTCTGTGGGTCCAGAGTTAAAACAACAAACACAGTGTGCAAAGATACATCACAACTGAGGGCAGGGGGTGACTCTCACTTTGTCCTGCATCCAACTTGCCTTGGGATAATGAAGAAGAAAGTGATTCCCTATCCTGGAGTCTAGGATAGGTACAGAAAGCCTTTTTCAGAGCTACTGAATCAATGCTTACATCCCTCAGCCCGTGACCTTACACTGCTGTACTTCCATGCCCCTCTCTCCCTGGCAGTTATACTGGGCTTCCCACCAGGTGTGGGTCTGGCAACAGCAAACCCCCATCAGAGGTGGCAATTTAGCTTTGAGTCACGGTTGCTGTGCTAACAAAGAATTCCCAACTTGTTGTTCAACCAACATAAACCTTTTTCCCAAGTGTAGATGGTGCTGAGCCAACAAATGTGGGTTTCTTAGTGCAGAAGGATGTACTGTGCTCCAAATGCATCATCAGAATCACAGATTAGAGATGTCTTTTTAAAAATGTGCTCTGAACATGAGTTTTTGCTTCCAAAAATAACTTGTATTTTGCTCTTATTAGAAGAGCAGGATGTTCTTTCCTGTCCTGAAGGGATAAGGAGGAAATGAGAACTATGGGGTTTTTATATGATATGAGCTACTATTCTTCTGGACTAATCTTGATTTCCCCACCCCCAGCCTTAGCATTTTATTCCCCATGGACCTCATTTTGCTTCCATTTATGCTGATGTTACCCCAGTGAAGGTGTCTCTGATTTCAAAGGAATTCTTCTGTATTTACAACCTCTACCATCCTAAGACAGGAGGCATTAGAAGGGAGGCAACCTACTGGACACAGCAAATGCTGAATATCTCACATCCCTTTTTGAATGAGATAAATTTAGTTGAGAGATGCAAGTGGAGGCAGAAACCATCCTTTCCTGTACTCTGCGTTTGAAGGAAAGAGATGACGGAAATGTGAACGTAATGGACTGTACATTTGTGTCCCATTGTACCGAAGTCTGACAGGAAACACTTGGGGTTCAATTCAGGAAAGTGTAAATAGTATTCCATTATAATACTCTCATAACCCTGGTTATCCTGAAGTATTTGACTACATCCCTGTCTTTAATGTATATATTCTCACAGCTCTCTCCAGAAGACCAAAAGGAAATCTGGCCACTGGGGAGCGGGGGAGGCATGGGAAGAGATTGTGCAGCAATTTCCAGCTGACAGCCCTCCTAAGTGACAGCAAATGTCCAGCAGCTCTCTCCCTTTTAAACCAAAGGGTCTCTGGATCAACTCCCATTATTGACTGCCACCATGGGGGTTCCTTACAGGAGAGCTGCAAGAACTTCGGGCAATATCTGAGCAGTCTCTGCCAAGCCTGTGAGAGTGCTCTCTTGCCATCAGCTCTCACTGTAATGTATAGATGGCTGTGGCGAGGTCTCCCACCACATGAGCAGGGCCGCAGACTCCTCAGTGGGCAGCAGGGAATCCCTTGGCTAGATGTTCACCCTGCAGCAGCATGGAAAAGGCTCCAGCTCTCAGCATTTAGAAACTTTGCTCCTCATACAACCAACTGAAGCTGAAGTGGTCTGTAGGATCAGTGCTGGTCTCTGGAAATGCCTTTCATTGCCGCCGAGGGAGCCTGCCTCCCTGCGTGACCAGGGTCAGGGAGTTGTTACGGTCCTTTGTCTGTGGGGAACATGCAGTACCACCAGCGTTTGGCGTTTTGCTGTACAGCTCTCGAAGCTGCAAAGAGTGCAAAAGAAACCAACCCCCCCACACATAACCCAGAAGAGACGAGTTGAGGACATAATGCCCTTGATTGAAAAAGGAGGCACCCAGGAAACCTTGTGGTGTATATATATATATATATATTTTTAACAAGAGCTAAAGTAATTTGGCATGCTTGTCCCCTGAGCTGCTTCCTAAACCACAGCTGCATGAGGAATTATCTGGCTCTTAGATGAAGTAACTCCTTAAAAAAAAATCCCCAACATGTAGGTCATTAAAGTGCTAATAAAAAATGTTGATGAATCTCTGATCAGTGCTCTGATTATCTCTCTGTGGGGATTGAAGAACTCATTAACATGAGCTCCATGCCACTCCCTCCTCCATTCTCAGAGTTTGGCATAAAGCAAGGAAACAAATGTTTGTGGTTTGGCCAAGTTTCTAACGAGTAGCTTAGCTAGGTCCACTGATTAGACACATGGCTTTACGGAGGGTGAAAAGGCTGTGGTACTGTCTGAACCGGCAAAGTATTTCTGCCAGATCGGGTCCCCAAAAAGGAAACACTTTACCTGCTGTGTGGATTTTTTGCGATGTATTTAGCAGGAAATGTACAGAGAGAGGGTTTCATTGCCACGGCAGACAGGGAGCAATGCTGTGAGGTCCAGAGAGAGTAACAGAGACAGATACATGTCTGAGGATCCACTCTCCAAAAATGCAATGCTGTGGTAGCTTACTATGGGTTTGGTTTCACCTGTTAAGTGGGGTTTTTTTAGAAATACTAAGCTACAGCCTGACCCCAAAAGAACAGTCCTGGCTATTATCTGTCCTCCCTGCTCTAGATGTTACCTCTCCTACCCCACAGAAGGATGTCTATGCAGCAGCCCCCAGGTACCACGGGAGCTCACAGGCAGGCAGCACAGGCAGAGATCTCCAGTTGCTGCATCATCTGCAGGAGCTGCAGCATGGAGACCCGCCTAACTAGAACTGGCTGAGGCCAGTAACTCTGCAGCAGCACCTGGCAGTTGTTTCAAAGGAGGGAACAAAACCTCCAGAACTAATGGGAGAAGTCACTCCCATGCAGGAAACTTTCTTCTTAATCATGCTTGTAATCCATTTATGGCCTGAATCATGAAGACTTGTCATCTCCATAATCTTTCCAGGACTAAAGTAAAACTCATCCACATGCCCAGGAGAAGAAAACTCACCCTACAATAAACACGAATGGCATCCTTACATGCCTGAAAGCATTCTGCTTGGATAAGCAACTTCTGCATCTAAAATTCAAATCTCAAGGTGTGTGATCAATGTCACGCAGAACCTTAGCACTCAAATCAAGCTCCTGAGACATCAAGTCTGTCCTCTGCTGTTGCAGACAATGCACCATATAATGATTTTAATAAACTTAATCTCAAAAGCGGTGAGATTTTTCCATTTCCAATACCCACTCTGGAAAAGGAGGAATGTGATTGCTATGATGGTTAACAGCCCTCCTCTAATTTCCATCTTATATTTGTGTGTGGCCAGTTCATACCCAATTGCTCTTGTGCCAGCACCATCTCTAGCTAAGCAGTTGTCAGAACCAGAGCACAGAAATCCCGATCCACTGATACCATTGTAGTAACACCCTTGCTTTCAAAACCACACCTAAAGTTTGCCATTTCTTGGCCTTTTCAGGTTGAAAGTTTATTAAAACATGATACAGCTGTAATTTTTCCTAAAAAGAAATAAAGAAAGATGAGATGAACATGCAAGGAACAGCCCTACTAATTCCATTACTGTTATACTGAATAAATAGGCAAATTGGAGAAAGCCAGATGCTTCAACCTTCATAGCGCACTCCGCACATACGTGTATATTCTTCCTGTGCCCAAGGTAAGTTTTCCTTTCCTAAAACTACCAAATATTTAGAGGTCTTGTATTATAACATCTAAATAACAGATGCTGTACCACCTCATCCCATTATTACTGGCTGGTGCCTACAGGTGCACTGGTCCAGTCAGGTGGAGCCATCTCAGCACTGGGTATAAATTTGCAAAGTTAAAACATGTTCTGCATCCTCTCCCTAGCCAAATCACATACTCTGTGTCTGGATAGCTTGGTACCTCACACACTTTTTCCTCTGAGGACCTCTCTAGCTCCCGAGGGGTCTTGCTCACCTTTCTGTGAGGGATGGATGGCTCCTGTACTGACGTGGTGGCAGCAGCCAGCAGAGCTGGAGCCTCTTTGGTGACTCCATCAGAAGATGGCCCCTGGCATATGATGTCTTCACCTTGCCCTTGCTCCAGCCCTGCTCATTTCCCCCTGATCATAGTCCCTGAGTGCTCTTTAAAAGTAAGCAGCACACAGAATTAAAAGGTCTTGTCCTTGAACCAACATGAGGTTAGTTGTGTGAGTAATTTTACACCTGTAAGCAGCCCTGCTGATTTCAAAGGGAACTTTTAGGCCTCTCAAGCATATTTTAGACTACTTCTGTGTTTTAAACATAATTAAAAATATAAAATATAATTAAAATATAGACTTTTTTGCATATAAAGGACAACTATCACACAGTGCTTCTGTAACTTCAAACAGCTGGTCAGAACTGCTCAGATGTAAGCAAACCAGCCCCAAAACCAAGAAACCAGTAACTTTGGGTGGGGAACCAAGACAGAGATGATTTCAGCTGCAAAGCAGAACAATTACAAAAAACCAAAAAAAAAAAAAAAAGGATAGCTTTTTGCCAAAATGAGATTTGCATTTCGTGCAGCTTTTTTTTTTTACTCAGGGCTGTTTTCTCCCCGTGGATGGCGCGAGAGCCTTCTCCTCAGCAACACGAACCATCTGGAGAAGCCTTCTGCTGCCTTTCAGCCCCAAAGACTGTTTAAATCTCTCAGCATTTCATCTCAGAACAGGTCTTTTTTGTTGTTGTTGCTGTTTTGGGGTGGTTTTTTTTTATTATTATTATTCCTTGTTCCCACATACACCTCATATTATCTCTCCCACTCCCTCAGCGCTGCACCGGCCATTGCAGAGTCCATCTCCTCACATCAGACCCCGCTCGCCATGGCCCTTCAGAGATAAACTCTCCCCGGACGATGACTCGCTGGGGATGAGCGGCGTTAACCGCCCCGCACTGCAGGTAGAACCGCGGCCGAGGCGCGGGGAGTTGGGCCCGGGGACAACAATGGAGGGCGGC